>NC_044246.1:1274502-1383160 GCF_003957555.1 Calypte anna | reverse complement strand
TGCTCAGAGCTACCAGAGCCTTCCACCACCAGTAACCAGCAGAACCAGAGCTCTGCTCAGAGCTAAACCACAGCCCTTCCACCACCAGTGATCCAGCAAGAACCAGAGCTCTGCTCAGAGCTAAACCACAGCCCTTCCACCACCAGTGATCCCAGCAAGAACCAGAGCTCTGCTCAGAGCTAAACCAAACCCTTCCACCACCAGTAATCCCAGCAAGAACCAGAGCTCTGCTCAGAGCTAAACACACCTTCCACCACCAGTGATCCCAGCAAGAACCAGAGCTCTGCTCAGAGCTAAACCAACCCTTCCACCACCAGTGATCCCAGCAAGAACCAGAGCTCTGCTCAGAGCTAAACCAAACCCTTCACCACCAGTAATCCCAGCAAGAACCAGAGCTCTGCTCAGGGCTAAACCAGAGCCCTTCCACCACCAGTGATCCAGCAAGAACCAGAGCTCTGCTCAGAGCTAAACCAAACCCTTCCACCACCAGTAATCCAGCAAGAACCAGAGCTCTGCTCAGAGCTAAACAAAACCCTTCTACCACCAGTAATCCCAGCAAGAACCAGAGCTCTGCTCAGAGCTAAACCACAGCCCTTCCACCACCAGGAATCCCAGCACAGCTCCCAGAAGCCTTTCAGAAGGCTGTAACTCAGTAGGAAGCACAGGGAGCACAAGGAAAAAGAAGAGAGAGCACCAAGAAGCCCCAGAGTGTGTGTGCAGGGCAGGGATTCCACACTGGGAAATCCTGGCTGTGGGAACATTATTTTTTTTGGGTCTGAACTGTGCAGGTGTGAGGTGGGTCCTGGCACTGGGGGTGGTGTGTTCCAACACCAAGAGCACCTCCTACCTGTGTGAACTTTGATATGCTGGTAGAGGGAGTTCCTCTGGGCAAACGTTCTGAAGCAAACTTCACATTTGAAGGGCTTGGATCCAGTGTGGATTCTGTTATGGTGTTTCAAGTACTCCTTGGAGGCAAAGCTCTTCCCACAGGTTTCACACATAAAAGGCCTTTCCCCTACAGCAAGAGGAGAATCAAACCCAGGGAGGGTTTAAGAGCAGCATTAAAACATCAGAGGCAGAAGGCAGAGCACTGAGAGTGCAGATGGAGCATGCAGGGCAGCAACACCTCCCCCAGAGCTGGGAAAAGCCCAGGGCAGAGCTGCACCCAGCAGCCTTTCCCCATCTCTGCAGCATTCCTGCCTGCCTCTCAGCACAAGCACCATGCCTGCAAGCACCCAATTTCACTGAAACACCTCTCAAAAAGTGCTCTTGGAACTGTGTTTCCTTGTAGTTTGATGGGTTTTGCCACCACAGGTAGTTGGGAGTCACCAGCAGAAGGCAGGTGGTGATAAGGGCAACTGAGAGGTGGAAAAGCAGCAGCCACAGCTCAGGGGTGCCCAGCCCAAAACACTGCTCTGTACCACAGAGGGTGCCCAGGGGAGGGATGGATGCTTTGGAGCAGCTTCCTCTGCAGATCAGGGTAAAGCAGGACAGGCAGTTGACACTCCTCAGCCTAACAGCTCCAGGCTTACAGGGAAATTGGGTTTTCTGTGAGGAACTCAGCTGGATTGGTCACTGGGGACAGACCTGAGGATGCTGAAGAAACCCAGAGCAGAGAGGTGGGATCCCAGGGAGATGGGAACTCCCCTTCCCTTGAAGCAGGGAGGATGGTTTTTTACAGGATGGTTTTGGGTTGGAAGTGACCTTAAAGCTCACAACCCAACCCCCCTGCACGGGCAGGTCTGCTTAAAGAAAAAAACCCAACCCAACCCAACGACAGAACTGCTTTTCTGCATGGCAGTGAGCTGAGTTTCCCTGCAGGGCTCCTCCTGCAGGCAGCACGGGGCAGCCTTACCTGTGTGGCAGCGTTTTGTGATAGATGAGCATGTGATTCTGAGTGAACCTGGCCCACACTCATCACAGACAAAGGGCTTCTCACCAGTATGGATTCTGAAAGGAGAAAGTGGTGTTAAAGCCCCCCAGGTAGAGCCCTTCCCTCCACACACCCACCTGCACGACTTTTTCTTTTTAAAAGAGCAGATGCTGGCACAAAATGTAATTCCTTTTAAAATGGCACCTAGGAGCTGGGCCAAATGCTGCACTGTGGGTTCTGCAGGGCTGCTCTGACTGCTCAAGACCCAGGAGTTCTGTAAAAGCAAAATTTCAAGTGGTAAAAACTGAGTAAAGTTCGGACACTTATCACAGAACTTGTGTTGGGTAAAAGGATGAAGTGACCACCCTGTGGTCTGGAGCAAACCTGTTTTGCAGGAGCACAGCCAAAGCTTTTGTGGTGCTGCAGAGCAGGAGGAGGAGCAGAGGTGTGAAAACATGGAGCAAGGTGAGAAATCCTCAGCCAGGAGACACAAGTGAGGACAGCACTGAGCTTCCAGTGCTCCCCAAGCTTACTGCACAGCCCCAGTGGCACACAGCAGAGGGGAAACTCCACTTATTCCAATTAAAAATATAATTTAAGCATCAGAAAGCAGTTCCCTGGGTAAGGAAGGGCCATGGGATGCTGTGCAGCTGCCAGCACTCACCAAGATTTGCTTTCTGCCCAGGGGATTAAACCCTCTGACCCTGAGCAGAGGTGCAGGAGCCCTTATGCCCTGCAGGAAATGTCCCCTGGGTACCCCTGCATCCCCTTGGTTTTGGGGTCAAGCAGTGGTGCTTTGGGGCCATTTCTCCTCCTGTGTCTGCTCCCCCTCTCAGTTGTTTCCTACACTTAGCACCCAACTGCTGCTCTCCAACTTAATGTGGCCAAACCTCTTCAGAATGTTTTCATACTTACTGCATCTCATCATTCTGTCAGCTCTAAAGGGGCACTGGGTTAGCTGGAATAATCACAGATTATTCCCTAATCCTACCAATAATCTGCCATGGGGGTTGCTCTTCCCATGTTCCCCTGACTCTTGGTAGGTCAGGAGAAAAGGCTTCAGCAGCTGCAGTCCTCAGCCCCAGCACCTCAAAAGAGAATGACAGCAACTTCCTTAACCTGGGAGGGTTGAAAGCAGGGGGGAAAAAAACAAGAACAACAAAAAAAACCAAACAGAAGGAAAAAAGCCATGAAACAGGGGAAAAGGTGGCTTCCCAGCCACCACGTTCTGCATCCCCCACTGGACTTGAAGGCTCAAGGTGTGCTCCAGGGGATCCTCCTTCTCTCCCCCCAGAATCTAACAAGGCCAGGGAAGTCTGTTCATACCTCATGTGTGTCTTGAGTGCAGAAGGCTGAGAAAACTTAGCCTCACACTCTGTGCACCCATAAGGCTTGTCGCCTGTGTGTGTCCTTTCATGGAGCCTCAAGGCAGTTTTGGAGCTCAACCCCTTTCCACACTGCTGGCACTGATGACGTTCCCCACCACCCTCATGAACCTGGAGAATGTGCCTCTTGACGTCCTTCTTCCTCTTGAACTTCTTACCACAGAGCTCACAGGGGAAGTGTCTCTCAGAGCTGTGGACGTGGCGCTGGTGGCTTTTCAGGTTGCAGCGGTTGGCAAAGGTCTGGCTGCAGGTCTCACACCTGTACACCATCTCAGCAGCCAGCCCGTGGCTCTGCCTGATGTGCTTCAGGAGCTCTTCTCGTAGAGGAACTCCTTCTCACACGTGCTGCACTTGAAGCTGCTGCCCCGCTTCTTCTTCTCCTCCTCCTCCTCCTCCTCCCCTTCCTCCTCCTCCTCCTGGATTTTGCAGCTTTCCCTCCTGCTCCCCGGGCTGCTCCTGGCTCTCGGGTTTGATGTGTTTCTCCCCTTGCTCCTCCTCCTCTTCCTCCCTCCCCACATCGCACCCACCTGCCCGGAGGGTGTCTGTTTCCCTCAGCAGCCACCTCTGCATCCTTCTGCTGCTCCCTCAGCCTCCTGGTGTACTTCTTCTTGGGATCTCCACAAACACTTTCCTCCCGGCCAGCCTCCCGCTCGCCCGCCTCATCTTGGCAAAAGGAGGCTTCAGGATTTCCTTCTTTTTGTCCATTTTCTCTTTGGGTTTGGCAGCTGGCAGCTCAGGAGCTGCTCCCTGCCCGGGGCTGTCCCCTGGGGAGGTGGGAGGCCCCAGAGGGCAGTCTGCCTGCTCAGCTTCTGCCCCAGCCTCAGCTTTGGAGTCCAGCAAGGCGCCCGCCCGGGCAGAGCTCTCCTCCTCAGAGCTCTGGGACTCGGAGAAGTTCTGCAGCTCCAGCAGCACGGATTCCAGCATCTGCTTCTTCAGCTGGAAGCAGGTTTCCGAGAGGTCCAAGCACTTGAGCTTCTCTGCTATCTCCAGCATCCGTTGCACCCTGTCCTCTTCCACCTCCACCCTGGCTGTGTAGACGAACTCCAGGAAGGAAGCGAAGTCGGCCACCTGGACCTCGTTGAGGAGCACCTTGGTCCTGGGGCCATCCACACCCTTCTCGTTGAGGAAAACCTCCTTGAAGAACTTGCTGGTGGCCGCCAAGACGGCCTTGTGGGCCACGAACTCTGCCCTGACCCCCTGGTACTCCACGCTGACGGTGACGTCGCAGAGGTGTCCCAGGAGGCGCAGCTGGTGCATCTCGTTCAGCAGGTTGAGGGGAGAGGACTTGGACTCCAGCAGCACTGCGTTGCTCTCCATCTTCCTTCTCCCTGCAGGAAAAGGGATGACAACACCACCAGATGTCAGCTGGGGGCAGGGGAGCTGACCAAACCCACCCCCGGGGCGACCTGAGGGCAGCAGAGCTGGAGCAGCCCGGCCCGCACAGCACCTGGAGGCAGGGGACCCAAATCCAGGATTTCAGACCCAAAAAATCCCACCCTGGAGAGGGCTCCACTTGAGGCTGAGACACCTGCAAAATCCAGGATTTCAGACCCAAAAAATCCCACCCTGGGGAGGGCTCCACTTGAGGCTGAGACACCTGCAGGTTTTGAGCAGGATTCACAAAGCAGTGCTGTGAGAAACGTGGCTACACCTGCAGGTTTCCAAGCCCTGGATCTCCCCAGCTGCTGGGCTAGCTGTCTGGATTAACTGGAGTTCACAGATCAGCCCTAATTTTACCCAAAAAACCAGAGTTGGGGGGGCAGCTGCAGGAGGGACAAAGCAAAGAGGGGAGATCAAAGGAAATGTGGAGTTTAGGAGATGATTCTCCCTCCCAGGCAGGCAGCAGGAGGAAGGTGAGGAGAAGGGACAGGCAACCCTGAGACAGGCTTTACAGGGAGACTTTTAAGGAGATTTGGATAAAATTCCAACCTCCTGACTGACCCAAAACCAGCTGTACCCTCAAGCTGCACACCTGCAAAGTCATAGAACTCCCCAAAGCTCCTTCTCTGAACCATGTCCTCTCTCCCAGTGGCCTTGCAGCCTCTCCAGGGCTGCCTGGTTTCTGCTGCCCTGCTGTGTTCCCACTCACGTTCTCAGCTGCTGAGAAGCCCCTAAAATAACTGATTTCTAAAAATAATAAAAGCTTGATCCCAAACCAATCAATATTTGTGTCAAGTCTGAAGACACTCAGGATCCCCCCCACTGCAATCTGCTGAGTTTTACTGCTGTCCTGAACGGCCACGGGAGGAACTGCAATAGAGGGAAAAATAACTAACAAAAAGCATGGATTCATGGAGATCACGGGGATCCTGGGCTCATGGGGATCCTGGATCATGGGGATCCTGGATCATAGGGATCTTGGATCATGGGGATCTTGGATCATAGAGATCTTGGGTTCATGGGGATCTTGGATTCATGGGGATCCTGGATTCATGGGGATCATGGGTTCCTGGGGATCTTGGGTTCATGGGGACCATGGGGATCCTGGATTCATGGGGATCTTGGATCATGGGGATCTTGGGTTCATGGGGATCCTGGGCTCCTGGGGATCATGGGCTCCTGGGGATCCTGGATCATGGGGATCTTGGGCTCATGGGGATCTTGGATTCATGGGGATCCTAGATTCATGGGGATCTTGGGCTCCTGGGGATCTTGGATCATGGGGATCTTGGATTCATGGGGATCCTGGATTCATGGGGATCATGGGCTCCTGGGGATCTTGGGTTCATGGGGATGTTGGGTTCATGGGGATCTTGGATCATGGGGATCTTGGATCACGGGGATCTTGGATTCAGGGGGATCTTGGGCTCCTGGGGATCCTGGGCTCCTGGGGATCTTGGGTTCATGGGGATCTTTGATTCAGGGGGATCTTGAGCTCATGGGGATCTTGGGTTCATGGGGACCATGGGCTCATGGGGATCCTGGATCATGGGGATCCTGGATCATGGGGATCCTGGGCTCCTGGGGATCTTGGGTTCATGGGGACCATGGGCTCCTGGGGATCCTGGATCATGGGGATCTTGGGTTCCTGGGGATCCTGGATCATGGGGATCTTGGATTCATAGGGATCTTGAGCTCATGGGGATCTTGGGTTCATGGAGATCTTGGGCTCCTGGGGATCTTGGATCACAGGGATCTTGGATCATGGGGATCTTGGGTTCATGGGGATCCTGGATTCATGGGGATCTTGGATCATGGGGATCTTGGGCTCGGGGGATCTTGGATCACGGGGATCTTTGATTCAGGGGGATCTTGGGCTCCTGGGGATCCTGGGCTCATGGGGATCTTGGGTTCATGGGGATCTTGGGCTCATGGGGCTCCTGGATCATGGGGATCTTGGGGCTCCTGGATTCATGGGGCTCCTGGTCCCCATGAGCAGTGAGTGCTGCAGGGGTTCCAGAGCAGGCACGAAGCCACAGGGGGACCCTGCCTGGAGGGGCCACAAAGAGAGACCCAGGACACAGGGAAGACCCAACCCTGCAGCAGGGGGAACCCCCAGGACCAAACCCTTCCTGCTCCCCAGAATTCTCAGCAAACCTGAGAGATGAGGAGTTAAGCAGTTCTGTTATCATTATTCTAACAAATCCCTAAGAATCACTGTTACCTAAACCTCAACCTCTGCCCCTCTCCCCTCCCAGCCCACACCCTCTGCCTCTCTCACTGCAATAGAAAACTGGAACTTTTTTGGGGTTTTTTTCCCCTATACAGTAATTTCTTTAACCACTCACCCCATCCTTTCACAGCCACCTCCCTCCCTTCCACCTCAGCAGCTCACAGGCAGAACCCAGCTGGGAACAAGAACCCAAACCAGAACCTGCTGCCCCCCCCCCCCGGGGCGAGGGAGCCCCCGATGTGCAAACAGACACCTGGGGCTGATCCCTTTTGCTTCCTCCCGTCCTTCCCCCTGCTCTCTGCAGGAACACAAGCTGCCGTGCACACTCTGCTGGTTTGGGCTCTGCTGAGAGGAGGAGCAGAAACCCAACGCCCAGGGAGGGGTTTGCTGGCACAGCCTCGGGCACCCCAAAACCAGGGGGAAAGGCAGAGCCTGGGAGGTGCAGAGGAGGAGCTGCAGCACTGAGGCTCAGGGAAAAGAACTCACTGCAAGAGCATGAGTGTGTCCCCCCTCCAGAACCAAACCCGGCAGAGCCAGAACCAGAACCAGAACCAGCTTGATGGAGCAGCCTGGAGCCCCCAGAGGGTCTGTTCTGCCGCAGCACCCCCAGGCAGCCTCCCCGGAGGCACTGCTGCTGCCAGCACTGCACCAACCAGCCCAGAGAGCAAGGGGCGGCTGGAGCAGGTCCTGAGGAGCCCTGCAGAGCAGGACAGCAGCAGAGCCCGGAGCAGGAGGGGATGGCACCCTGCTCCCCCACAGCTCAAGGCACACAGGCAGGCAGCCGCCCTCCTCACCCCGTTTCTTCCTTGGCCTCCCAGCAGCCCGGAGGAGATGGGCCGGGCAGCCCCCAGCCCTCCCTGCGGCCAGAGGAGGGGGCAGCACCCCCCGAAGGGGAGCAGGGAAGGGGGGTGAACCCAGCTGCCTGCCCGCCCCAGGAGAGGCGCTGGGGCTGCCGAGCCCCCCGCGGAGGGCAGAGCCTGCAAAGCGCCCCGGGGGTGCCCCGGGAAGAACGGGACCAGGTCCCGACCCCTCCCCATGCCGGGGCCGGCCCTGCTGAGGGGCACCGAGGCCCGGGGAGACCAGAGAGGTCCGGCGGCGCTCTCCGGAGGGAGGCAGCCATCCCCCGGTCCCGGAGAGGCCCCGCACTCACCGGTCAGCCCGGCAGCGGCTGGGTCGGTCCCGCAGAACCCGCGGGCTGGGTCCGGAGCCCCGCCCGCCGCCTGACAACAGCACCGGAGAGCAGCGAGGGCGCAGCCGCGGCGCGCCGGAAGTGGCGTCATGCGGCGCGCCGCGCGTTGCTAAGCAACGAGCCCCGGGCACCCCCAGAGGCCTAATGGCTGCCAGGGAACCAGTGACGGGAGGGATGGGCGCATCTTTATTAACAACTAAATAAAACAAAACAAAACAAAACACACGGCACGGACTGCGGTGTCCGCACGCACCCGGAGAGGCCGCAGGGTTTCCCGGCGCTAAATGGCGTCATAAGTACAAAAGGGAGCGCTCGGGGCCTCCCCCGTCACTAACCCCAGGTGGCACGGGTTCTTGTGTGAGAATAACGCCCTCGGGTTTGTAAAGTTTCCCCTGCTCAACCGACCAGATTTCGGGGTGGAGTCTTCACCCCCCAGGCCTCCGAGAGCGTCTCTATCTTGGACCAGTTGTGGTCCTTCTTGGGGCTGAGATCGATGAGGAAAGTTCTCCAGTGAGCGTTCCGGTCGTGGACCTGGGGAGAGAAATTAAACAGAGGAGGAGGGGGGACACTAATTACACCTCAGGTCTCTCTGACAATGGCTGTGGTAGCTGGGGAGTTAATCCAGAGCAAGGTTAATTAGTGGTGGGGTAATGGTGACCTGAGCTGTGACACACACAGGGACCAACTCTGAGCTGGTTTCTGCCCCGGGGTCAGGAACACTTCAGAAGAAACCAGAGTTTAACACCCAAACATCAACCTAAAATCACACACCTGTCGGGTTGGAAGGGACCTTAAAGCTCACCCAGGTCCAACTCACCTGGGACAACTCCCACAGTGCTCAACCTGACCCTAAAACTTCCAATCTGACCTTAAAAACTCCCAGGGATGGGGCTCCCAACACCTCCTTCTGCAACCTCTGCCTGGGTCTCACCCCCCTCACGTCAAGAACTTTCTGCAAATGTCTCATCTGAACCTCCCTACCTCTGGTTTTACCCCATTCCCCATGTCCTGACACTACCTGAGATCCTAAAGAGTCCCTCAATTACTTATAAAGTTGTAATTGGGGAAAAAAACCCCAAAACCCCCCCTGTTCTGTCTCAGGAGTCACCTGGAGGAGCTGAGCTCCCTGAGGCAGCTCAGCAAGGATCACAGGGATGGAAATGTGTAAAACTGGGTTTATCTGCAACACAGAGATCTTTGAACCATTGGGGTATGGGCTCTGAGGCTTGAAAAGGCTGCAGGGACACCAAACGTGGTGACATCAAACGTGGTGACAACAAACGTGGTGACACCAAACGTGATGACATCAAACGTGGTGACATCAAACGTGGTGACACCAAACGTGGTGCCCCACCTGTTTTTCAGGATAAAATTGGTGTGCTAATAAGCCTTCTAAATCCTCAGAAAGATGGGATCTTCCTGTGGCAGACCACAGGACAGGTCTCTGGGAGGTGACTGACTGCCAGCAGGGTCACAGAATCACAGAATCAGCCCCAAAAAGACCCCTCTGAGGTCATCAACCCCAGATCCCTCACCTCCCAGTGGTTCCCAGCCCATGGCACTCAGTGCCACATCCAGTCTCTTCCTAAAAACCTCCAGGGATGGAGAATCCACCCCCTCCCTGGGCATTCCAATGTCTGATCACCCTCTCTGCTAAGAATCCTTTCCTAATATCCAACCTAAACCTCCCCTGGCAGAGCCCCAGCTCTGCCAGGGGAGGTTTAGGTTGGATATTAGGAAAAAATTCTTTAGTCTGTGCCCTCTTATCCCACTGATACCTCCCCAACCCCCCCCCTGGCTCCAACCTCCTTTCAGGGAGTTGGAGAGAGTGATGAGGTCTCCCCTGAGCCTCCTCTTCTCCAGCCTCAACACCCCCAGCTCCCTCAGCCCTTCCTCACAGCACTTGTGCTGGATCCCTTCACAGCCTCCTTGCTCTTCTCTGGACCTGCTCCAGCACCTCAAGCTCCTTCCTGAACTTCCTGAGGGGCCCAGAACTGGACACAGGACTCAATCTGTGGCCTCCCCAGAGCTGAGCACAGGGGCAGAATCCCTTCCCTGGACCTGCTGGCCACGCTGTTCCTGAGCCAGCCCAGGATGCCATTGGGAGTGGATCAAGGGTTGGAGTTGATGATCCCAGAGGTCCTTTCCAACCCAAATGATTCTGTGTGATTCCATAATTCTCCTCCTCACCCACCAGGACACAGAGTACCAGACCCTCTGGACCCCAGGAGGAATGGTAGCACCATTTTCCAAACAAGCTGCTTCCCAGCCCCTGGTTCCAAGGGAATTGGGAATCCTGGTCTTGCAAGAGCACCCTCACCCCCTCCCCATGAGAGCCTCACAGAACAACCTGGGAGCCCACGATGCTTCCCTGCCCCTCTCAAACCTTCCTCAAACCCAAACCATCCTCAAGGAAGTTGCAGGATCAGGGCTGGATCCTTGGATGCTGTTCCCAGGGAAGCAGAGCCTGGACCTGCTGGCCACGCTCTTCCTGAGCCAGCCCAGGATGCCATTGGCCTTCTTGGCCACCTGGGCACACTGCTGGCTCATGGTCACCTTCCTGTCAATCCAGACTCCCAGGTCCCTCTCTGTCTGGCTGCTCTCCAACCACTCTGTGCCCAGCCTGGAGCTCCCCATGGGGTTGTTGTGGCCAAAGTGCAGGACCCGGCACTTGGAATGTTGAACCTCATCCCCTTGGGATCATCCCAACTCTCCAGTCTGTCCAGGTCCCTCTGCAGAGCCCTCCTGCCTTCCAGCTGATCCACACTCCCCCCAGCTTGGTGTCATCTGGGAATTTGCTGATGATGGACTCAATCCCCTCATCTAAATCAGCAATGAAGATACTAAACAGATATTAATCAGCCCAACTCCCCTTATTTTTTACAACCCAGCCCTTTTTAAAAGCTGTGTGTGGGTGGAAGATGAGTCCCTCAGCCCCTCACATCCATCCCGGCGATCCCTGGGGAAGCACAGAAGGAATCTCCGGGATAAGGGGGGCAGGGCAGCGTACCGCCACGTGTCTGCGGAGGGTGGACATGTCCGTGAAGGTTCTCTCGCAGGCTCTGCACTTGTAGGGCTTCTCCCCGGTGTGGATCCGCTGGTGGCGGCGCAGCGCTCCCTGCTGGGTGAAGGTTTTCCCGCACTGCTCGCAGAAATAGGGGCGGGTCTCTGAAATCCCAGGGAAAAAGCAGGGAGCCGAGTGAGGAGACAAAAGGTCCGGTTGGGACTCGCTCTGCACGCAGAGGGAACGCGCGGTGGGATTGTAAAGGCTGGGTAGGGATAAGGTGGTGAGAGTAGGAGGGGTGTGCTTCAGGTTTGGGGTTTTTTGAGGTGATGGGATAAATAAATGTTTCCTGGGTGGGTGGGAAAGCTGGGAACAGGTCACTTGGAAGGGTCAGCATCACAGCTGCTCTCTGCTCTGACACCATAAAATGGGCCTCAGACTTCTGGGCAAGCACCATCTGACACCATACAAGGTGGTACCATCCTGTTCAACAACCCAGGAGAGGCTGAGCCCTGCTCCCCTTGTGCCCTAAATTCTAGGAGTTCCTAAAAATGGTCCTGGACTCAAACACCACCATCTGACACCATACATGATGGTACCATCCCCTGTTCTACAACCCAGGAGGGGCTGAGCCCTGTTCCCCTTGTGCTCTAAATTCAAGGAGCTCATAAAACCAATCCTAAACTCAAACACCACCATCTGACCCCATACAAGGTGGTACCATCCTGTTCAACAACCCAAGAGGGGGCTGAGCCCTGCTCCCCTTGTGCCCTAAATTCAAGGAGCTCATAAAAATGGTCCTGGACTCAAACATCATCATCTGACATCAGAGGCTGAAGGGTGGAAGCATGAGAGGCACCAGGGCACTGCAGATCAGGGGGAGCAACATGGGGTTGCATACATGATGGTACCATCCCCTGTTCAGCAACCCAGGAGGGGCTGGGCCCTGTTCAACCTTGTGCCCTAAATTCAAGGAGTTCATAAAAACAATCCTGGACTCAAACATCACCATCTGACCCCATACATGATGGTACCATCCCCTGTTCAACAACCCAGGAGGGGATGAGCCCTGCTCTCCTTGTGCCCTAAACTCAAGTTCATAAAAATAATCCTGGACTCAAACACCACCATCTGACACCATACATGATGGTACCATCCCCTGTTCAGCAACCCAGGAGGGGCAGAGCCCTGTTCCCCTTGTGCCCTAAATTCTAGGAGTTCATAAAAACAATCCTGGACTCAAACATCACCATCTGACACCATAGAAGAATGTATCATCCTGTTCAACAACCCAGGAGGGGGCTTAGCCCTGTTCAACCTTGTGCCCTAAATTCAAGTTCATAAAAATGGTCCTGGACTCAAACACCACCATCTGACACCATACATGATGGTACCATCCCCTGTTCAACAACCCAGGAGGGGGATGAGCCCTGCTGCCCTTGTGCCCTAAATTCAAGGAGCTCATAAAAATGGTCCTGGACTCAAACATCATCATCTGACATCAGAGGCTGAAGGGTGGAAGCATGAGAGGCACCAGGGCACTGCAGATCAGGGGGAGCAACATGGGGTTGCATACATGATGGTACCATCCCCTGTTCAGCAACCCAGGAGGGGCTGAGCCCTGTTCAACCTTGTGCCCTAAATTCAAGGAGTTCATAAAAACAATCCTGGACTCAAACATCACCATCTGACCCCATACATGATGGTACCATCCCCTGTTCAACAACCCAGGAGGGGCTGAGCCCTGCTCTCCTTGTGCCCTAAACTCAAGTTCATAAAAACAATCCTGGCCTCAAACATCACCATCTGACCCCATACATGATGGTACCATCCCCTGTTCAACAACCCAGGAGGGGCTGAGCCCTGTTCAACCTTGTGCCCTAAATTCAAGGAGTTCATAAAAACAATCCTGGACTCAAACACCACCATCTGACACCATACAAGATGGAATCATCCTGTTCAACAACCCAGGAGGGGCTGAGCCCTGCTCCTCTTGTACCCTAAATTCAAGGAGCTCATAAAAATGGTCCTGGTCTCAAACATCACCATCTGACATCAGAGGCTGAAGGGTGGAAGCATGAGAGGCACCAGGGCACTGCAGATCAGGGGGAGCAACCTGGGGTTGCATACATGATGGTACCATCCCCTGTTCAGCAACCCAGGAGGGGCTGAGCCCTGTTCAACCTTGTGCCCTAAACTCAAGTTCATAAAAATAATCCTGGACTCAAACACCACCATCTGACCCCATACAAGATGGAATCATCCTGTTCAACAACCCAGGAGGGGCTGAGCCCTGCTCCTCTTGTGCCCGAAATTCAAGTTCATAAAAACAATCCTGGCCTCACATATCACCATCTGACCCCACACAAGGTGGTACCATCCCCTGTTCAACAACCCAGGAGGGGCTGAGCCCTGTTCCCCTTGTGCCCTAAATTCAAGGAGCTCATAAAAACAATCCTGGACTCAAAACACCACCATCTGACACCATACAAGGTGGTACCATCCTGTTCAACAACCCAGGAGGGGCTGAGCCCTGTTCCCCTTGTGCCCTAAATTCAAGGAGCTCATAAAACCAATCCTGGCCTCAAACACCCCCTCCAGGCTGGGAAGTGCTTCATTCCCAGGCTTGCAGTGCCATTCCCCATTCACCTGCATGGACGTTGCTGTGCTGGGCCAGTGAGGCTCTCAGGCCAAAGGTCTTCCCACAAACCTGGCACTTGTAGGGTTTGGCACCCAGGTGACACCTCTTGTGGCATTTCAAGTATTCATTGGTGGCAAAATGTTTCCCACACACATCACATCTGAACAGGCGTTCTCCTGAGGAAAGAGAAAAATGAAAAAAACCTCAAAGTGGGTTTTTCAAAGGTCTTTGGAAGTTCCTTCCTGGGATCTCTTGAGTCTCTCCTGTGAGTTATAAGAATAGGGAAAAAAAAAGAAAAGTGTGGACCTTCAAATGCTGCCCAGCAATTCCTCCTGGTGGCCAGGGGGGTGGGAGGAGGAGCAGAAGTGTGGGTCCTACCTGTGTGGGTCCTTTTGTGAGCAGTGAGCTTGCCCCTGTCAGCAAAGCAAGCCCCACAGTCCTCACAGATGTATGGCTTCTCCCCCGTGTGGGACCTGAAGGGAACCAGACATCCATTAGTGACAAACCCTGCTCTGTAGGGCATTCCCAAACTTCCTCCTGGGTGCTGCAGGCTTTAAAGGAGGTGGGGACAAGCCCATTCTGCTGGCTCCTTGCCCAGGGCTGGTGCTACAGTAACCAACTGCAATTCCCATCTCAAGTTGAGTTTTTCCTCACCCCCAGGCCCCACAAAACCCACCTGCCCTGCCCAGTTACAGCTGGTGGAGAAAGCAGGGCAGACAAGGAGCCAGAGACTGAAAGGACCTCCAGCTTGTCCCCAGCAGATCTCTTGGAACACTGCAGGACACATTCTCAGCTTCCACAATCCCCCTGGGCCATGTCCTCTGCCCTCCCCAGGCTCTCACTGACAGGGCATTCCCATTTTTAAGGAAATTCAGGCAAGCAGTGCTGCTGGATGTCTGCATTTAGCTCAAACCAGAGCAAGCCTCAGCCTGCTGTTTGGTCTTAACACTGTGCTGACTTCCCTTATTCCAACCCAAACAGTAGGATCTGCAAATAGCAGTCAGAATTCTGAGCTGTGGGGTGAAATGCTGCAAGGCTGAGGCAGGGAGTTACCCCCAGAGCTCCTGAGGCACTGCCTCCCTGCAGGAGCACAGCTCTGCTGCCTCTCAGCTGTGTTTCTGTGACACAGCAGATGCTGCTCCTGCCTCAGGACTGTTTCAGTCCCTGTAAGAACACCAAGGAGGCAGAGGAAAGCTCCTCACTCCACTGCATGGGCCCAGGGGCTCTGCTTAATGGGGTTTCCCTCAGCTGGTTTAAGTCCTCCAGCAGTTAACCACCTAAGCTAAGTTTGGAGAAGGATGGGAAATTCCAGGGGATGATTCACCCTCTCCAGGGAGAGGAGGACACATATAGCACAGACACCACCAGCCAGCAGCTCCTCCAGCTGCCCAGTGACTGGGGAGCAGCCTGGAGCAGGAATCCAGCTCCTCAGCTGCTGACAAGAAAGGAAATCCCACACCCAGTGACGTGCTCAGAGTGACAAAGGGTGAGCAGGGCTCAGGCCTCAGAGGGCTGTGACTAACCCTTCAGTCTGTGCTGGTTCTGCTGGGTCACAGGATCACAGCATCACTTGGGTTGGACAGGACCTCTGAGATCATCAAGTCCAACCCTTGATCCACTGCCACTTGGTTCCCAGACCATGGCATCCAACCTCTTTTCTTAAACCCCCAGGGACAGCCATCATCCTCTGTTGCAGGCTGTCCCAAATGACTGGCTTTGTGCTCACAAGTCCTGCCACGGCACCTCTGTCAAAACCCCAACCCAAAGTGATGCAAGGAGCAGCTGCAGACAAAGCCTTTCCGTGAAGGAATTACTCAGGGTGTCCCACAGAACACAGCCTGTGCCCCTCTCCCTGGGCTGGGGACTGACTCAGGGCTGGGGAAGCCACAGGAGGGAACAGAACCCCGGGGGGGCAGGCAGGGAGTGGTGAGAGGGGCGGGGAAGCAGCAGGGCAGGCTGACCTGGTGTGGATCTTGAGCTGGGAGGGCTGAGCAAACCTGGCCTGGCAGACGGCACACTGGTAAGGCTTCTCCCCCGTGTGCGTCCTCATGTGGAAGAGCAGGGCGGTGCGGGAGCTGAGGATCTTCCCGCAGACGGAGCAGAGGGGGCGCTTGGCCCTCCCCTCGTGCTTCCGCACGCAGTGTGTCCGCACATCCCTCTTGCGTTTGAAGGTGGCGGTGCAGAGGCTGCAGGAGAAGTGCCTCTCCTCGGTGTGCACGCAGGCCCGGTGCTCCTTCCAGCTGGTGTAGGTGGCAAAGGCCTTGGGGCAGATGTCACAGCGGTAGGCTTTGCCCGGCAGGCACTGGTGGCTGTCCCTGCAGTGCTCCACGTACCTCTTCCTGGAGACAAACTGCTGGGTGCACTTCTCACACCTGATGACATAGGTGCTCTTCTTACTCAGCCCGCTCTTGCTGACTGCCTGGACTCCCAGATCTTCCCCAGGTGCACGTTCTTCACCATCCTTCTCGTGGGAGCACTCATCACCTTCCTCCTCCTCCTCGTGATGTCTCCTGTCCTCACCCTGGGAACACCCAGCCCCATAACCCACCCCCTCCTCACCCTTCACACTCCTGTTCCCTTCACCTTCCTCCCCTTCCTCACCCCTTTTTTCACTTCTTGCCTCAGCTTCCTCACCACTCCTCCTCTCCTCCTGCTGGTTGCTGCAGTCTCTGTGGCCAAGGGATGAATCCCCAGGTTGCTCCCCCTGATCTGCAGTGCCCTGGTGCCTCTCATGCTTCCACCCTTCAGCCTCTGATGTCCCAGCCCAGGTGCCCCTGTCAGGACCTTTGTCACAGCCCGTGGTGCTTGCTCTCTGCCCAGGTGGAACCACCATCCAGTAGACAGGCAGGAGCTTCCTCTCTTGCCCAGACTGGTGGATTTTCCTGTTAAAACAAACAAACAAACAAACAAACAACAGAGCACAGCTTCAGTGGGTTTCATTGCTTCAGTCCAGACCTGTCTGCCAGGGAGGAAGAGTCCTTTCCCTCTAATTGTTCTGCACCCCACTTAGGAATTAACAGTGGGTTTGGGAGCAAAGAACAGGGAAACTGGACCAGTTAATTCAAGGAAATCAAGAGGTCTCAGCTCACCAAGGATGGTGCCTCTCAGGTATCCATATCTGCCACCTGACTACTGACACAGGATGCACTGCAAAGGTTCCTCCAAGGCCATGGTGGACAGGATAAGAACTTTGGGCTGAGGTCTGGCATGTCCAGGACCTTCTGCAGCTCTGGAAACTGCTGTGCAGTTCCAACACCTCCTTTCCGGCCAGGCAGTGCTTAATGTGCCTACCTGGGAGCTCATGCTACCCAGCAAAACAGCACGTGGGACAGTTCAGCCTGTGAAAACCACAGAAAGCACCACCTTGCCCTGGTGTTTACAAAGTGGGCATTTTTTTTCTTGTCCCATTTTAAACAGATGCTGATTCCCTTCAGGTTCCTGTTTAAACAGCCAGATCTGAGGCTTCCAAAACCACCTAGCAGCTCTGGTTGCACAAGTCCCCTTTGATTCAATGGGAAACATCTGCCTAAATCCCCACTCTGGGAGACCTCACTCCAGTAATCCAGACTGAGGGCTTGATGAGGTCAATGGAAAAAAATCTGTGCTGATTTCAACATCTTTGTGATCAGACCCAAGGAATTCTGGAACTAAAGGAGTGAGGGCTTCAGGAATGCTTTTATCCTGGTGCCCAGGGAGAGAAGATGTTTTCCTGCAGGTGGATGGACACACCCTCCCCAGGGAAGGTTGTACCTCAGGTGGGTGTTGTAGGCAGACCTCTGAGCAAAGCTGGTGGGGCAGTGCTGGCACTGGTAAGGTTTCTCCCTGGTGTGGGTTCTTAGGTGGACCCTCAGGCCACACTTGGAGCTGATGACTTTGTCACAGTAGGGGCAGGCCTGGGGCTCCCCTTTCTGCACCCTCCTGATGTGGTCCTTGATGTCCTTCTGGTGCTGGAGCCTCTTGCTGCAGGAGAAGGCCCTCTCCTCCCGGTGGGTGGTGAGGCAGTGCTGCTGGAGGCTCTGGTGGGAGGAGAAGAGCTGGGGACAGGCCTTGCAGCTGTGCTGGTGCTTCAGCTCCATGTGGGAGCGGTAGTGCTGGAGCAGCAGGAAGGACTCGTTACACTGCTCACACACCTTGGCCACCCGCCGTGCCGATCCCCTGCCCGCCCTCTGATGGGCAAACGGGGAAATTAAACCCTGCCCAGCTTCCCACTGCTCGGGCAGAGCCTTCCCCATTACCACGCGTGTTTCCTTGCACTGGCTCTGGCTTAGGAGAGAAGGACTGCTCTGGCTTTCCACGCCCAGTCTGCTTCTGGGGTCTGCCTTGCTACATTGCTGCAGCTTTGCCCGGCGGGATTTTCGTTGTGGATAAGCAGTGTCCTCCAGCTCCAGGCTGCCTGCTTGGCCTTCAGTGCCTTCAGAGCCAGCCAGCAAGGTCTGGCTTTGCCTATCCCAAAGTTTCCTCCTCAGGGGTATCTCCACAGCTTGGGAAGAGTCACTCAGCTTGAGGTTTTCCTCTTGCTGGATGCGTGCCCACTGCGGCCCAGGGTTCTCCCCCAGCTGACCTTTCAGGTGGAGACTCAAATCCAGCCCCTTCCTGCCCTCTGCTTTCACCTCTTCACAGATATCCAGCAAATCCTTGCACTCCAACCTTTCAGCTATCTCCTTCATCCGCTGCAGTTTCTCCGCCTCGATCTCCACCTCAGCCGTGTACACGAACTCCAGGAAGGAGGTGAACTCCTCTGTGTAAATGTCCTGCAGAGTCACGGTGCAGTTCTGGGTGTCCAGCATCTCCTCGTGCAGGAAAAGCCCTTTGAAGTAATTGCTGGAAGCTGCCAGGACAGCTTTGTGAACCAGGAACTCCTCCTGGACTCCCAGGTGCTGCGTGTGAACCCTCACGTCACAGAGGTGACCCAGCTGGTAGAGGGAGTGCAGAGCCCTCAGGAGGTTGGGAGCAGCAGCCTTGGATTTCATCAGGATTTTCTTTTTCTCCATCCTGCCAGAAAAACAGAGGAATGTTTGAATGCTTGCTCCCCCCTTCCACTGTCTTCAGCCAGGGAAACAATACACGGGGGCAAACTAAGCATCTAAAAACTGCTGCACCTTTTTTTGTTACATATAACAGTGTTTTGTATGAAAACCATTCCAAAACTGCTCCTTCTCCACCAACAGAAGGGCTGGGAGCCTTTTGACATCTTTCAGAGAGACCAATTTGCATTTCCCCCTCCCCTCCTGAGATGGACAGTGGTTGTAATCACAGTAAATAAACCCCACTCCCCAGAGCCCTGTGGCTTTCCTGCCTAACCCCCGATGACACCGAGGTGCTGGGACCAGGAATCCAGCACAACCACACAGCCAGCCTGATCCTCTAAGCCAATATTCCTCACCCAGCGTGGTTTTTAAGTGCCTGCTATTCAGCACATGCTTCCAGCAGCCTTGTAACCCGAGGAAGAGCACCAGGCCAAAATAAACAGAGGGATCAGCTCCTCACTGCTCTGCTGTGCTCCTCTCTCACAGCAGAAACTGACACCAAACCAGACTGTCACTGCTCAGCTCAGTTCTGCTTGACAAGATATCCAGTGCCTTCCTGGCAGGTAAAAACTGTCTGATCAAGAAAACAAATGTGTCTTCAGTATAAAGCACCACAAAGTGGAACAGGATACATGGCCTGGAGTGCACAGGAGAGAGCTTTGAGGACACTCTTCCTGTCACAAACTACTCCAGCAAGTGCCACAGGGGATAAAACCCCCAAACAAACACCCAGACAAAGGTACAATCATTATCAGAGTCTCTGCCTTCACAGTTCTGGCCAGCAGGCAGCTGATTAACACCCCCAACTCCTACCAAGGAGGAGCCACAGCATGCTGGCAGCCTGGGGTAGGAACACAGATCCCAAACTCATCCCACAAAGTCCCAAAAGCTGCCACTTCATCTGTCCCCTGGCCTGCCATCCCTGATGTTTCCCAGCAGGACCTCCTCCTACATTTCAGCACTGACCCCCCCGGGCTGCCCAGCTCCCTGATCAGTAGTAGAAATCAATGAGCAGAGCATGTGCTAATTTCCTCCTCCTCCTCCTGGAGCTGCCCAGCTCTGATCCATCCCTGATACAACCCTCCCCTGGGAGCTCTGCTCACACCAACATCTGATACCCAGACAGATGCAGAGCCACGTTCCAGCATCACCTCTCCACTCCAGCTGCTCCCAGATGAAATCAGCCCCAAAATGCTTTGCTGAAATGTGTTTCCAATGAAAAACACCATGGATTTACCAAGTCTCACTTTCCTTTTCCTTTTTCTTTTTTTTTTTTAATTCCCCTTTGGAAAAAAAAAATAAAATTGAGGCTGTACTTTTTGTGACCATTTGGAAACCAAACTGATGTTCAGCTCTCTGAGGTGGTGTGGAATGTAGTTGGTTTTCATGGTTTTAGTTTCATGAGGCTGAGAGCTGAACACGGCTTTTTCAGGAACATCAAATACACAGTTTGGGGAATATAAAAGAATATGTAAGACATAGATTTTTTTCTTTCTCAAAAAAAGTTCAGGTAATAGAAGATTTCCAAGTATTTTCCTTTCATCTGGGGGTAAGGAAGCTGCTCATCACCAGCAGATCAAGAAAGGTATTTTCTCCTTGCTTGTTACACTTCATGACAAGGGGAGATTCGGGATGAAATAACCCCCAGGAATCAAACAGGGCAAATAACAGCAACATGGTGAACAGGTGATAATGAACCCAAGGCACCCTGCTTCACAGCACAGGGAGAGAGATAAAAACCACTCCTTACACAACCAGCCCAAAAAAGGGAGCTGGCTGGAGATTCACAGCCCTAAACCCATCCTCCTCCTGTACCCTGAGAGCACTTCTGAAAGCAGCAGGCTGCTCACCTCCCTGACACTGACTTCACCAGACAGACTTACACAAAAGCAGTGTTTTTCCCCACATGCTGCAGTTCATCTGTTTGTTTGTAACTCCTTTCAACTCTTTGCCTGGTAATGAGGGGATAAATCCTTCAAGGAATTTGCACGTAGGCAAGATTTGCTGAAAACATAACTCATCTACCAGCTGTCCCAAAAGCCAAAACACATTTCAGTTCAATTCCAGCCCTTGATAAGGCTGCTGGAGCAAGTACAGCTGTTTTTACAAACAAAGCCCAGCAGTGACCTCCCATCTCCAAGCAGGGATTTCTTTCTGCTCTCTGCTACAGCACACTTTTCTCTTTTTCATGGTGCAATGACACAGTCAACAGCAGCTCCCTAATTCAGAACAATTAACACAGTAAATGAAGATGTTTGTAGAAGGATGAGGACTCCTAGAGCAGCACTGTGTCTTGGACTGTCACTATTCTGCTTTGCCAGAGCCTTAACTGGTGTGGCACAGCAGAGCCTTTTTGTGGAGAGAACACTGAAAGCACACAGATTAACCACTCAGCTGACCCAGCAGGTCAAAGAAATTGAATTACATCTCAAAAATCCTGATACTTCACAGAAATATACCCTGCATCTTGAAAAGTATGCATCCTCCTTGTTTTTGGTTTGTTTTTTCCCCAAGACTTTTCAATTAGATCTCTTCTGAGAAGTGAGGAGCAAATTCTTCCTTCTTCCCCTGGGAATGATTCCTTTAAACTCTCAATAGCTGAATACACACGTGCCCCAAACAGCCCCACAGAGAAGTTATACAGTAAGATAGGTGGAAAAGAGCATTGTGGGGGTGTAAGTAAGAGCTGGAGCTACCCAACTGTGTCACTCACTTGGAAAATGAAGTCACCCAATTCCCACATGGTGCAGATCCACAGCCAGGCACCTGAGGACACTGATGTAACAGGAACAATCTCACCTCTCCTGACACAGCTTCTGGCCTGCCCGTGCACTGCTGAATGAACTCAAGTGTTCCCACCCGCAGCATCCCAACGTGTCCTCCAACAGCCTGCACGCCACGTGCTTCCAAAAGCCACTTAAATTTTTTTTTTTTTTCCAAAGGACAGAGGTCTGAGTGCTGCCTTGTGAAGCACATCACCCTGGGAATGTTTCCCAGGTCAGAGCAGCAGAGCTGCCCGTGCTTCATGCCCACAAACCCACCAGCAAGGTACCAACCACCCCAGGGTACTCCTCACTCCTGACAGAACACAACTGCCACTTCCATCCGGTGTCACCCTGTGCTTTGTGCAGCCAACAGACTCCTGTGGCTCTCAACGTGCCCCGTGCCCAGAACTCCGAAACCAAAGAGATTTTCCCTGTGCTTGACAAAACCCAGGGGCTCCTCACAGCACGATGGGTGCCAGACCCTCCTGGAAAGTGAATCCCAGGAAACAAACCCCACTGGCTTTGTCTCTGCTGTGGGGATGTGTGGCAAGGGCTCTGTCTGTCACCCCCCAGCCTGCCAGGGGACAGCTCACCCTCAGGACACCTCAGGACACCTCAGGACACCCCAGGACACCTCAGGTTACCTCAGGTCACCTCAGGACACCTCAGGACACTTCAGGACACCTCAGGACACCTCAGGTTACCTCAGGACATCTCAGGACATCTCAGGTCACCTCAGGTTACCTCAGGACACCCCAGGACACCTCAGGTTACCTCAGGACACCTCAGGTCACCTCAGGACACCTCAGGACACCTCAGGACACCCCAGGTTACCTCAGGGCCAGCCCAGGACACCTCAGGTCACCTCAGGCCACCTCAGGACACCTCAGGTTACCTCAGGACACCCCAGGACACCTCAGGTCACCTCAGGTCACCTCAGGTCACCTCAGGTTACCTCAGGGCCAGCCCAGGCCCCGCTCCCGCCATCTCCGTTTCTGAGGCGTCGACGCCCGGCCTGCGCCTTCCCGCCGGGCAGCGCTGCACCAGCAGCAGCAGCCGAGCCCCTGCCCGCCCTCCCGGGGGTGTCTCCCGGCTCCGGGATCCCCTCCCAGCCCCGTCCCGCCCTTACCCTGCCAGGCGGGGCGGCCGCTCCCGCCTCAGCCGCGCTCCTCCCGCTCGGGCTCCGACCCCGGGAGCAACCACCGCTCCTCCCTTCCCCCCCTCTGTCCCCCTGCGGGATGGTACGGCCCGGCGGGACCGCGCTGCCCTCACACAACATGGCCGCCTCCGGCTTCACCGCCTCAGCCCCGCCGGCTCCGTGCCGCCATCTTGAGTCAGGGAAGCGGCCGGCGGCCATTTTGAGCGCGGGCAGGAGGCGGGCGGGCCTGCTCGGTGAGGTGCCTGAGGTGTGCTGAGGTGTGCTGAGGGAACAAACCCTCAGAATGCCCCCAGACTGCTTCAAATGGCAGCTCGGGGGCTGCGTCACCTCCTTACTGTGCGCGGGTCCCGCCGTACCCTTAATTGTTCGCCCTGAAGAGACAGCAGCGTCTGCCCCGCCGTGAGGGGCTCCCCAGGCCCTGTGCTCGCCTCAGACGGGAGGAGATCCCAGATCTTGCTGCAGTTTATGCCGTGAGAGTGTTTCCCGTGAGAAGGCAGCTTTGCTCCAGTCTTACAGCAGCTGCAGGCTGGACTACAGTAAAATTAATGGTTTCTGTGGGGACTTGGTATTTCTCCATGATCAGTCCACCACTAGGAAGGGTTGGTTGAAAGGAAACCCCTGGATTTTCACAGCTTGTGCCTAATTGCTGCCACAAAACAAAATAAGGAGTCGATTAAAATCAATTTCTGTTCACATTTGCAGAGTGCAGCGTTTGATGAGGTGAAACTGCTCCTCTTGGCAGTGGTGGGTTTGTTCTCAGGTACCTAGGAGCAAATATATGTATTATAATATATTTTACCTATATAAACACCTTCATTTCCCAGCCCTGTTTGAGGAGCTGGATCAGCTGCTCCGAGTATGGATACCAGGGGATTATCTCCAGTGTTAGTTCCTTAATTTGAGGCTCTGAACTTGGGTTAATCTGGGCTCAGGATAAGCACAAACTGGGTCTGCCATCTCCCAGGGACCAACATTGCTGTCGTTTCTCACATTAAATGATTTTAAACAGCTGACGGATGGGACAAGTCACTCCACGGGCTGCCAAGTACTTCAGCAGACTAATCTTGTTTCCAAGACAAATCACAGATAAATTCCTCTGAGGAGTATTTATTTTATTTCATTTTTTTTGGTTAAGTGCAGGCTTTAATCTTCAAATTTTAACAGCTTGTAATAATGTTGGGGTGGTGATTGTAATTCCTTGGAAAATAAATTCTTCATTAAAAAAACAAAACAAACCACAGCAGAAATACACAGATAGGACTGAGAGTTATTAGGTAATTTACCTTTTTCTGTACTTCTGTCACACAGGTTTGAAGCTGCTGGCCACCAGGTGCTAGAAAATATTCAGACAGTTCAGTGAAAAGAAGAGGACTGCAGGCAAGACAGAATAAAAATATTTAGAATAAAAATAGCTAGTGGAAACTTCTTGCCTGACAGCTCCCACTGAGGAGTCTCTGCTTCCACCACCAATTTGGTTTTCAACCCTGATTATTTTGTTTGTATTGTGGAATGTTTCTATTGTCCAGGCACAGCTCCAGGAGAACGAGCAGCAATATGAGTGATCCATGCTAAAATGTCAGGATAATATTCCTGTCTCTTAGCACAAGGGAATGGTGTTTGCTTTTACTTTATCAGCAACCTGGGCTGCTCAGGAGTTCTCACCCAGAGGAGTTGGGAGGGAAGATGAAGTGCAGGCTGCTGCCCAATTGAGTCTTTGCTTTGCAGTGAATTGCAGCAGGAGCTGGCAGGGTTTATCAGCCTCTCAATCTTCGCTCAGCTCCCCGGGAGGGATTCTCCCAGCCCTCCTCCTTCCTGACTCCAGCCTGGATTTCACACCCTCCTTGGCCCTGGGTGCAATTTCAGGGCTGAAATTCACCCTCTGGCTCTCAGGTTGAAGCCCTTCACCCCGGGGTTGCTGAGGGCAGGAGGGAGGGAAGGATATTTTATTATCTCTGGATCATTAATTCCTCTCTGCTCTGTCTCAACAGGAGGGATGAGTGAGGAACATGAGTGTGCCCATGAGACAAACACCCCAGACAAAAACCAGGACACAACAAGCAAAATCCAGGAAAGATCTGAAGCCTGAGAGCTCAGATTTTTATCAAGAGTGTTTCCTCTGCTTGGGAGTGGAGACTTTGGTGCTGGTGAGTAAGACCAGGAAAAAGGGGAGAAGCTGGGAAGCATTTCTGCTGTCTGGGTGACTCCATGTGAAGACAGGTTCCTCCCCACTGAGCCTGCAGGTGTTGGCCCAGGATGTCTGCAGCAAAGGAAGGGATGGAAAGGTGTTCCCCTGGAGCTGCCTCCCCACACACCACCCCCACACCTCAGCTCTTTGGGTCTTTGCAGTTTGGGCTCTTCCCAGTTGCCTTGCAGCTGAGTGGAGCTGGGGGACATGTTTTAGAAGCCCCTCCCGAGATGAAGCCTCTCCCCAGGACAGCCATCCCTGCCTTCTGGCTCCACCAGAGGATGCTGCAGCCTTGGGAAAGAGCATCCCAGCTCTTCCCTCTCAGGATGCAGAGCTCTGCAGGCAGTGGCTCAGCCTCCCAGCACCTCAGGCTGTACTGGACACCCCTTTGCCAGGGAGAAAGGGGAAAGATGAAGGAGCCCGGAGTGAAAATATCCTGGGAAGGGTAGGAAAAGGCCAGTTTGGATATTTTTTCCCGTGGTGGGCAAATTCATCCCCTGAGCTGCTCAGCTGACCCTGACATCAGGAGGAAACCTGATCACTGGAGGAGAAGGCTCCACAGTGTGATTTCCCCAAGCTGGGGGCTGGTGGAACCGAAGCTCTCCTGAACAGGAGCCAAGCCACCACTCAGACAGACCTTAGAGCTGTCCCCAGAACAGAGACAGAGCTTTCAGCATAGTCTAAAAATGCAAATTCCAGACAAAATCCTAATGCAAAGCAAACAGCAGGCTCTTGGTCTCTGTGTCAGGGGTGTGCACTGCTTAGGCTCTAACACCCCTCAGCCTAACACACTTTGGCACATGGCTGTGCTATACATCAGACATGTACACCCCTCCTCATGCTGCTAAGTTTCAAGAAGCAGGAGTTACATACATATTCTGGCACAAAATTCCAAGGTTTTGGTGTGGCTTGAAGAGCACATGAAATGCTAAAACCCCCCGTGCATTTTTTGTCTGGAAAAGGAAATATTACAACACTAAAAGGAGATGTGACACTACTAAAGAGGAGCAAAATTGCCTTCTCAGCAAGGTGCAGTTTGTTTCCCTGGAGAGAGCCTGGCCACTGGGGCAAGCCCAAAGGGAATGGTGGCTTCTTCATCTCCAGATGATTCCAGAGGGAAAGCTTTGGATAGGCACAACTGTGCCCAGGAAGGGGGTGACACTGTGTGGCTGGTGGGATCATCCTGGATGGCCTGCCAGCCCCTCCTGGCTTTAAAAATCTGTGAGTGTACAAATCATGTAGCTTGGGGAAGGTCTGTGGTGTTCTCCTAGTGAGTCCTTCCAGCTGGGTGGTTCCAGGCATCATCCTGAGCCCTGGCTCCTCCCTGGGAACACCTTCACAAACCTGGTGGCCTCCAGATGCCTCTGTGTGTCCCCGGGGAGATGGAGACTGCTCTGCCAGGGCAGCTCCTGGTGCTCACTGCTCCTCACCTCAGCACCAGGCTGCCAGGGAGCTGGGGTTCTGACCAAAGGCAGGGAGCACTTGGGGTGCTGCTGCACAGGAAGCAAAAATAGCCCAGAGGGGTTGTGTGAGGAGGGTGGGAGAAGCTCCTTTCCCCATTTCTTCTTCTCTTGTGCTGTTGGGCCAGTGGTTTCAGTGTTAACTTCATCTTCCTGAGCTGGGGGCCTGTCCAAAGCCTGTGAAGGTCACTGGGAGGGCTCCCACCCAGGCCAAGGGCAGCACTTTTTCCCCATCCAATTTTTCTTTGCAGCTCATTCCCTTCGCCTGCAGGAATTTGTGATAGGATATGTAATCCCACAGCTTCCAGAGGGAGAACTGCTTTGGAGTTAATTCCCTCCATCCCTGACACCACACTCCTGACAAGTGGTCTGTGAGGTGGATGGAAAAGCAGCCCTGAGAGGTGCATCAGCCCGTGGCTTCCCTGAGTTACCAAATAAATCCCTGCACAGCTCATTTGTTATTTGCCCTTGTTTACTGCAGATATTTAAGCCACTGGCACGTTGGAAACTCCTGTTTCTCTCTCTGTCTCCCAGAAAAGCAAAATGTTTTAACCCCTGCTACACTACAGGCACCAAAACTTGGGGAGCAGACAACTTTCTGTCACAGCCCTGGAAATATTAAAGGTCTGGAACTGCTCTGGAGAGCTCAGGCAAGCTTTCCCTCTGAGTGCAAACCAGTTGTGGCTTTTTCAACTCCAGAACTCTTCACCTTTCCAGTCAATTTCCTGTCTGGGGGTTTGTGAAAGATTATAAACATCTTGTTTCTCTGTCAAGAGTCTAGAAGGCAGGTGGGGGATGTTTGGACCCTGGCTAACAGACACTGCTGCTGTCTGCTGCTTCCTCCTCTTGGAAACAAGCTGCCTCCTTTTTAGTTACAGGCACTTAAGTGGATATAAAAAAGTGCAATGAGCACAGGGGAAAAGAAAAGAAAAAAAAAAGCATTTTTTCATTTTTTCCCTCTCCTTCATGAGGCCAAATGCATTGCAGAGGATCACAGAGAATAAATTAATATTAGCACCTTGCTCCCAGCCAAAAGAAATAAAGCAAAAAACACAAAGTTATTCCTAATGGCAAGAAAATCAGAACTTCATGCCAGATTTACAGTCCCAGCCTTTGCAAATGTTATCACCCTTTATTTTGACCCAGACTTCTGTTAAAATAGCTGCTGCTCTGCTGAGGGTGATACCAGACAAACTCCACCTGATCCCAACTGTCAGCTGAAGAGGACTTTAAGGAAAAGAACCCAAGACACTGAGCTCTTTTGCAACAGCCAGATGGACCTTCCCTCACTGCCTCACAGGACCCCAAACTCCCTGACATTGGGGCAAAACTTCTGCTGTGAAGCCCAGGCAAGCAGCAAAGCACCCCTGGTGCCTCAACCTCCTCCAGTTTGCTCAGTGCCCTGCCCAGGGTGAGAAAATGCCCTTTGGGATCAGCAGGTCTGGGCATGGAGTCTGAGTAAACACACAGAAGGGCCTGGAGAAATAAACACCTGGCAAAACAATGATATCTATATATATATATATAGATATATGTTTGGAAACTTCAGGATTAGTCACTGCTTGCCTGGGAAGATCAGAGCCTTCTGTGCAGCTCGGGTTGTGGGGAGAGCTCCTGCAGGCTGCATCTCTACACCTTTTATACATTAAATATCAAACAAAACCCCAGGTTTTTCCAGCAGGGAGCAGGGCTGGAGAGGCTCCTCTGCTGCCCCAGCTGGGAGCAGCTTTAGTGAACCAATTAATGGGAGTAACACCTTGGGGAGAGCTGAGCCAGAGCTGTCCTCTCACTGCAGATCAGGAGCTGGGGGACTCAGAAACTGCTCCTCCTGCTCCTAAACCTGCAGGTCAAAGGGCTCTCACCTCACTTTTCCCTTCAGAGGCACCAATTCTGCAGGAATTCAGCAGCACTGCAGGGGGAATCGTGGTGAGCAGTGCCTGTGGGATGCAGTGGCTGCTCCTGAGGCATCAGCTCCAGGTTTTGGCAGCAGTGGGCTGGGAGTGGAGCTGCCATCCCATGGAAAGAGGTGATCCCCACCCAGCAGAAACACCTCCCCAGCCCCTGGGCTTGCTGTCACCATTGCTCAGATCATTCTCAGGGCTAACTCCAGGGCTTTGCAGCTGGCAGCATCTCCTCCAGCAGCCCCCCAAGAGCTCTCCTGTCAGCTGGGCTGTAATTATCTACCATAGAATCCTAGGATGGGCTGGGTTGGAAGGGACCTCAGAGCTCATCAACTCCAACCCTTGATCCACTCCCCCCGTGGTTCCCAGCCCATGGCACTCAGTGCCACATCCAGGCTCTTTGGAAAGATCTCCAGACACGGAGAATCCACTACTTCCCTGGGCAGCCCATTCCAATGCCTGATCACCCTCTCCAGAAAGAAATTCTTTCTAATATCCAACCTAAACCTCCCCTGGCACAACTTGAGACCTTTTGTGCCCTCTTGTCTTGTTGAAAGTTGTCTGGCAGACAAGAGGGCATGGTCTTAAGTTTGATCTTAAGAGATCAAACAGAGGAGACAGAGGGGAAAACTTGTTTGGACCAGGTAAATAATTGGCATTTTGTTTGCATCAGGGCAGTCAGACAGCAGCCCTGGAGTGGAAGGCTGCTCACCCTGCCTGCAGTCCTGCCTGGGTGCAGAACCTGCCTGATGCAGCTTCCTCATCTTTCAGCCTTCACAGAACCAGAGACTTTTCAGGGACCTTTGGGCTCACCCAGTCCCACCCTGCTATGGGACACCTCCCACCAGCCCAGGTTGTTCAGTCCATCCTGACCTTAAAAACTTCCAGGAATGGGTCTTTCACCACCTCTCCTGGGTAACCTCTTCCATTTTTTTTTTTTCCCATCTTTTCATCTTTTATTCCATTTTCCTTTGCCCCCTTTGACTGTCCTGCCTGGAGAAGGGCCACAGGACCTGTCCTTGTCACTGCTACCAGACAATGCTGATGGAACAGCCTGATCTCTGCACATTCCACAGCCAGCTTCAGCTGCTCTGCAAATGGAATGTTCAAGCTCATTAAAAACATAATTAATCCCCTTTTAACCATCAATAGTTGTCCCCAGCATGGTCATTAAACACAGAGGAAGCTTTGTGCTGGAAGCTAACAAACTGCTTGGTGTTGGACTCCTCCCAGAGGAGTTTTGCTTCTCCCCTGAGCCCTCCTTGCCCTCCCCAGTTACCAGCACTCCCTGTGTGGAGGGGAAATAATTCACTATTTTTCCTGTGGAATAACAGTAAAAAGGAGTAAAGGGGAAGGTGGTTCTGGTGGGTGAGGGGAACAAGTGGAGCTGGTGCTCTGCCCCAGCCATGGACCTCTGCCTGGAGATGAGTTGTGGTGCTCTGGAACTCCTGAACATCCACATGAATGCACCTGAGGCAAGGGGCTTTATTGACTCCAGCTGGAGGAGGAGCAGGCTCACAGAGTCTTTCAGCAAGGTGACAGTAATTTAACCAGCTCTGTGCTCAGGTCAGAGCTGGGTGGCACTGAAACTCAAGGAAGGGTTCTTGTTGCTGGGCCAAGCAGAAGCTCAGCTGAGCCCTGCTGCTCTCTGCTGCAGAAGGGTGGCTTTGTCTTCACATAAAACTAAATAAACAGGCAGAAGTGTTGCCAGAACAATAACTGATTTATTTATTCATTTATTTTAAAATATTATTTCCCCAACTACCATGAAAAAAAAAAGAATACTTCTCAGTAGTGACAGGGCAAGCAGGAGGCCATGGACCCTCTGAGGCTTTTGCTGAGGCCATGAGCTCTCTGGGGAAAGCATCTGCTTCTACTTCAGGGTGTTTAAAGACTGCAGAGTGCCAGCAACACACAGACTCAAGAGCTGCAGAAATGCTGTGCTGGAGAAAGTAAAAAAAAACCCCACAAAACTCCTTTGGGTGGACTTGGAGTGTCCAGACTTTTCCTTCAGCTGGCTGTCCCACTGCTCCCTGGACCTTTGCAGCCCCAGCACTGCTGCAGACCTGCTCTGGATTACCTGACACAGACCCACAGTTTTTGTACCCTGGGGTTTGCCAGGCTCAGAGCAGGGACACAGCCCAGCACGGGGCTGGAGAAGGCTCCAGGTTTGCTGGGACTGGTTCCAGTGCCTCCAGGTTTGGATCTGATCCCTCCTGCCTCCCGCAGATCAAACACACGTGTGGGGAAAAGGCATTTCCCTGGGTGTGCCCTGGGTGTTCTGCAGGGACCTGTTGGGTGCTGCTGGGCTCTCCTGGTTCCACAGAGCCAGGCACAAAGCTCTCAGCTCTGCTTTGCTTCCTTTCCCCAAACAACCCCCAAAATAAAACCCCAGAGGACAGCAAAGCTGTGGTTCCCATCCATCATCCTGGGCTCAGCTGCCTCCCCTCCACCCTGCACACACAGAGCTCAAGCAGCAAAACCCCAACCCAAGGATCAGCAGGAGCTGCAGTCGTGTCACTTGATAAAAATGTATTTTTAATTGCTGCCCGGGCCTGGAGAGTGCAATTATCTCATGGTTAGAAAGCTGTAGAAATTACATTAGGAATCTGTATAAATCAGTTTGAATTACCAGGTCCTGGAGGAGCTGGACAATGTGATGGGGGCACTGGAGGGGAAAAGCAGATTCTGGGCTGGCTTGGCAAGGCAGGCCTGCCAGAGGACAGCTCTGCACATCACCTTTCTGTGGTGGGGTTTTTTTAAGAAGGAGTCACAGTGGCAGAGAGACCAGGTCCCCAGCAGTGTCTGGAAAAAACCCAAGTGGCCTTTTGTACATCTGATTTGGCAGCTCAGGAACTTCCCAAGCAGCCAGGTTCTGAGGAGCACCTGGGGTTGGAAGGGTTTCCAGGGGCTGTGTCCCTGTGTCCCTGCCATCCCAGGGAAGGTCAGAGTGGGAACACAGACACTGACACTGCCCTGGCCTCCACAAACAGGGAACCTCTCCTGGAGCTCTGCTGCTTTTATGCCCAGAGGCTCCCCCAGTGCCTTGAGCAGCAGGTTTGTGTGCAGAGGAAGACAAATTTTCATCTCTCACACTGCAATATAATGAAGATTAATTAGGTCGTGGCTGCAAAGCACTCATCAGTGCCAGGCACCTACTGCTCGTGTCATTATATTTATTAGGGATGTGCCAGAGCATCCCAAATGCTCTTTCCTCAGTGAGCCTGGTGACAGATTTACAGAGTTGATGCCAGGGAAACATCCCCAAAAAATAAAACCCAAGGAGGTTTTGAAAGGAGAGCTGTTCCTGGGTCTGCACAGCACCTGGACCAGGGTGAGAATCCCATCCTACCCCATCCCATCCCATCCCTTCCTATCCCATCCCATCCCCATCCCATCCCATCCCATCCTATCCCATCCCATCCCATCCCATCCCATCTCATCCCACCCCATCCCATCCCATCCCATCCCATCCCATCCCATCCCATCCCACCCCATCTATCACATCCCATCCCATCCCTTCATATCCCATCCCATCCCATCCCATCCCCACTCAGCCCAGAGGAGCAGTGACCTTGAGAGGTCCCTTCCCACCCCTATTATTCTGACTCTGGGATAACCTTGCCTGACATCCCAGCCCGGGAATTCCCTTCTCCTCGGGGCAGCATCCTGCATCCCCACTGCTGGGTTTGCTGCCTCCCCCCCAATAAACACAGCCCAAGGGTTTGAGTGACATGAAAGCTGCTCACCCCCCACCCTGATGGCCACACACACACAATGGTTCTGCTTGTCCAGGTTTTGTGAAAAGATCAGAAAGAATCATGCAATGGGTTGGGGTGGAAGGGACCTTAAAGCTCATCCAGTCCCAACCCCATGGGCAGGGACACCTCCCACAGCCCAGGGTGCTCCCAGCCCCATCCAACCTGGGCTGAGACACTGCCAGGGATGGGGCAGCCACAGCTTCCCTGGGAAACCTGGTACAGGGGCTCAGCACCCTCAGATTAAAGATTTTCTTCCCCCAAAAAAACAGACCAGAGGGAGAATCCCAGGCAGGCTGGCTGATGGGTTTGTTTGGAATCTCCATGGGGCTTCCCAAGGTGTGTTCCTGCAGCTGAACTGGTTTGTGTGATCCCTGGGGGAGCTGAGAGCAGATCCATCCCCCATGCTGGAGGCAGCAGGCAGGGAGCCTGGAGGTGTTTGTACACTCACATCATTTCCCTGCTCTGAGGGGCTGGTTTGAGGGGCTCTGACCCCCCATCCCTGCCTGAAGATGGAAAAAGCTGCTCTGAGCCTGCCCTGCCCCCTCCGTGCCCTGCAAACCCCTCTGGCAGGGAGGGAAGGAGCAGCAGCCTGGGGCAGCTCCTCTGACACTGACACTGATATTAATATCAATATCACCACTGGGAACTTCTGTTCTGTGCTCACTAAATAGCAAAGTTTGGTGAGTGCTTCCCGTTCCCAAATGAGACAGCAGGACAGCAGGAGGACAGCAGGAGGACAGCAGGACAGCAGGAGGACAGCAGGAGGACAGCAGGCAGCAGCAGGGTCCAAGAGGAGTATTCCTGGAGGCAGAGCAGTGCCTGGTTCATGAGGCTCAGTGAGACCTCAGATTCCCATTTTTAACACCACAAACAGGAGCTGCTGGGCCACCTCATTTAATCCACATTTTTTGCCTAGCAAGGTTGGAGCAGATGATCCATGAGGTCCCTTCCCACCGACACCCTGTGATTCCCCTTGGAGCTGTTGCTACACTCACAAGGAACACTGGAGCACAACCTCATTTTGCAATATTCCCTCCCTCCCCCTCCCAGTTCAAAGCTGTTGTGGTTGGGTTTGGTGGTTTGGTTTTTTGTTTTTTTTTTTTTTTCCACAGACAGCCAAAAATAACTTCATTTTTCTAGCATGATCTCAGGATCTTACGTCAGCAAAAGGGACAGCAAGAGAGCAGCCTGGAGCTGCTGCCTCCCCTTGCTCCCTGCGTCCCTCTTTTCCATGTCCCTCTTTTCCTCAGCCTGGGATAATGAGGACAAGGAATGCACCCCCTGCACACTGGTTTGTACTGGTTTGTACTGGTGTCCTTGGCCAGGGAGCCAAGAGAAGCAGCAGATACCAGCAGAGAGGTGGAGGGAAGGGAAGGGAAGGGAAGGGAAGGGAAGGGAAGGGAAGGGAAGGGAAGGGAAGGGAAGGGAAGGGAAGGGAAGGGAAGGGAGGGAAGGGGAGGGAAGGGAAGGGAAGGGAAGGGAAGGGAAGGGAAGGGAAGGGAAGGGAAGGGAAGGGAAGGGAAGGGAAGGGAAGGGAAGGGAAGGGGAGGGAAGGGAAGGGAAGGGAAGGGAAGGGAAGGGAAGGGAAGGGAAGGGAAGGGAAGGGAAGGGAAGGGAAGGGAAGGGAAGGGAAGGGAAGGGAAGGGAAGGGAAGGGAAGGGAAGGGAAGGGAAGGGAAGGGAAGGGAAGGGAAGGGAAGGGAAGGGAAGGGAAGGGAAGGGAGCTGCCAGCTCCTGGGTCTGGTTCCCAACTGATGCCAACGTAGGGTCCCAGCTGGGTGCTCACACCCCTGGTTTGAAGGACAATCCCTCAGTGCCCATCCCCTGTGCCAGAGACCCCCGAGCTGCTCCCATTGACTCATCCCAGTGGGATCCCACCTGGACAGGGGCTGTGCAGGGTGTCCCTCTCTCCCAGCTCCTCCAGGTTTTTCCCCCCCACCCTGGGGCCCTGCAGCTCCTTTTGCCATCTCACACCCAGACCAGATCTGCCCCTCCTTGGGTGCTGGGCTGGAGGGGATGGGAGCTCCTTGGGGAGGCAGGCAAACCACGGGTGACCCCATCCCTCTCTGCTGATGTCAACCACGAGCTGGTTGCCATGGCAACGGAGCCAGGACCACATCGTGTATTTTTCCGGCGTGATCTCAGCAGCTCCCGGCTCATTCCAGAGCCCATTCTCACGGGGATGGGGAGGGAAGGGGGGGTTTGCTCTGCTCCCCCCTTGGCACCCAGAGACCCAGAGGCTGCTGATGTGCAGAGATCAGTGCAGAACATCCCAGGCTGCCTGCAGGGAAGGGAGGGGTCAGGTTCCCATAGGAGATGCTCCCGGGTTTGGGGCTCAGCAGGATCAGGAGGATGCAGGGGGGGCAGAGCAGCACCCTGGCTTTCTGCCCCCCCAGAAGCCCTGAGCCCCCCTGTCAAACTGCACACACCTCACTTCTGGGGTTGCCACCCAGGGTTTGCTGCTGTGTTTGGGGGTGCCAAAGCTGCAGCTTCCCTTCCCTCCACGCTGGGGCTGCAATAGGTGAGTGAGAGCCAGCAGGCAGCCCCATGGCCTCCCCATCAGCAGGAGAGCAGGAGGCTGTGCCAGCACCAAAGAGGTGTGGGCAGGATTCAGGTCCTCAGTTTGGGTCAGGATTGGTGTTTCCAGTAAGCACCCACAGCTGGAGGGAGATGCCAGGGCTGATGTGTGCAGAGGCATCACAGAGAAATAAACCTCCCCTTCCTCTTTCCCCTTTGCAGGAGCTGTGGCTGTGTCACCCCCAGGCAGAGCAGCCAGGGCAGGGCTGGCTTCCCCACCTTCACTCCTTGAATGCAGCCCAAATGCCTGGCTCAGCCCAGAGGAGGCTTCAAACACACAGTGTCTCACCTGGGGCTGGGATTTCCATCCCCAGTTCCCCAGGAGCTCAGTCCTGGATGCTGTGAGCTTGGATACAGCCGTAGGAGCAGGATCCCACTCCTCAGCCTCAGGATGCACCCAGTGGTTTGTGGCTTTTCTGCCCTAAACCAGGGGTGTGTGTGCAGGAATCCTCTCAGCCAAGGGAGGAATTTGCTGAGGAGAAATGAGAGAGCCCTGCCTCCCATCACAAAACCCTCTCCTTCTCAGAGGAACGTGCAGATTATATCATAAAGGGGTTTCCATTTCAGCAGGCACAATTTATCATCTCCTGGAAGGGACTTTGTGGTTTGGATGGGGCTGTGCTGCTGACTTCGCTGCTGGGGCTGGCACCAGGAGCAGGGTTACACCATCACCCCACAGCCTGAGTGCTCTCTGTGCCATCCACTGAGAGTGGAAATGATAAATAAATAAAGAGAAAGCTTGAGAAATAGGGCTGGGAAGTGTTCCAAAGGAAGAGGAGGAGGACAGAGCCAGGACTGCACACTCCTACAGCCACAGCTGGCCCAGGGGATGCTGCATTTGCCCTTTGAGGAGTCAGATGCTGCCCTCTGGTCCTCTGCAAGATGGGATCCTCTTCCCTTCATCAGCTTTTAGTGCTGAGGTTACAGCACAACCTGCTTCCCACCAGCCCCAACCTCCCTCTCAGTGATGCAGGATTCCTGCCAGCTGTGACCAAGCCCCAGCCCTGGCTGTCCCTGGGGTGTAGGGTGTTACACAGCTGCCTCCAGCCTTCCCTCATCAGTTTCTGAAAATCAGGTCAAACCCACCCAGAATGAGTCTCTTAGCAGAGAAATGAATCAGCTGTGGCAGGAGGGGTCAGCTTGAAGCCCAGCACTTTCCCTTGGTCCCAGAGGGCATCCTTGGGGTGGGAAAAAAAGAGAGAAAAAGAAAAAGAAAAAAGAACTTGAAGCTTTTGATTTGGGGGAGTGGAGGAGCTGGAGACATCTGGCCTGGAGCCTCAGCTGGATTCCTCCTGGGCTCTGGGCAGGCAGGGGATGGGGAGTTGGCTCCTTGGGACATCCCAGGAGAGGTTTGGGGGTTTGGGGATGGGCTCAGCTTCCAGGCACAAGGTGCTGGTGTTTTGCTGAGCTGAGGGCAGGCATTCTTCCTGAAATCCTCCTGTGCCTCCAGTCTCTCACTCCCTGATCCTTTCCTTCCTGCAAAAACAGGGCAGGGAGGGAGGGAATATTTCCCCAGTGAGGTCAGTGGAAAGGCTGCACTTGTCTCCAGCTGGGTCTGCACCAGGCCAGCCCCTGCAGGTGGCCAGCAGGGATGCACCAGGGATGGGACTTGGTTTTTTCCCCTTTTGCAGCCCGAAGGCTTCCGAGGGTTTGCAACCCCCCCTGGCCATGTCCCATCCTCCACCAGCCCACCCTCTGCCCCCTCAAACTGGGCCCATCCTTTCCTCCTCCTCCTCCTCCTCCTCCCCACCTTTCTCCTCCTGCTGCTCCTTCTGGGATAACAATGGCAGGATCCAGATGCTTATCTGCAGGGCACTTCCCAGCACCACCCCAGACTTCCAGCACCACACACACACTCACCTGGCCCCATCAACACCCAGGGAGCAGCCACAGATAACCCCAGCTCCTGGGAAAGAGAAAAAACCTGGGAAAGATTAAAAAAATGGGAAAGATAAAAACAAAACCAAAACAAAACCTGGGAAATCCTGCAGGAAGGGGAATGGGTCAGACATCCCATCATTTCTTCCTCGTAGCATCACAGAGTAATTGGGGTGGGAAGGGACCTCTCCAGGTCCCCCAGCCCAGCCCCTGCAGTATCAGGGACCCCCTCATTAGATCAGGGTGCTCAGAGCATCCTCAAGCCTCACCCAGAACATCCCCAGGGATGAGACCTCAGCCACCTCCTGGGCACCCTGTGCCATGGTTCCACTGCCCTCATGGGAAAGAACTTCTTCCTAACATCCAACCTAAATCTCCTTTTCTCTAATTTAAACCCATTTCCCCCCATCCCATCACTCCAGCCCTTGCACACAGTCCCTCTCCATCCTCCCTGCAGCCCCTCAGACCCTGGCAGGTCCCTGTCGGGTCTCCCCAGTGCCTTCTCCAGGCTGAACACCCCCAGCTCCCTCCACCCCAGTACAGCCCTGAGCTGGGTGAGGTTGGCCATGGTTTAACCAGGCAGCCCCCAGATCCCTGTGGGTTCCCCCTTCCCAAAGCCAGGAGGGGACCAGTTCCCCAAGTCCTGCACATTCCAAGCTTTGGGAGGTGGCCCTGGGGAGGGATGCTGGAGCCCAGGGCATCTTCCCTGCTGCTGGTGACACCTTTTGCTTGGTGGCAGAGCTCTCAGCTGCACCAAAGCCCCCAAATGCCCCAGGATGAGGAGCCCAGGATGGGGGCATCCCAGCCACATCCTGATCCTGGGGCAGGGGAGGAGCCTGCCCGTGGGGAGGTAAAGAAATAGCTCTGTAAAGGAGATGAAGTGCCTTTGAACTGCTGAGTAAGCACTTTTGCTGTGCTGGTTTTGGCAGTTCAGGACAGGGGGAGGTGTGTTGTGAGAGAAACAGTCATAAATAAAACCAAGCAGAGCTGTGCTCAGAGGGAAGGGGAGGCTCTCCTTGGGCTGGGATGCACCCTGGAGCCAGAGATGCTCCCTGGCAGTGCCAGCCAAGGCAGAGCTGTTCCCTTCATCCTGTTTGTGTGGCCAAGTTTCACCCCAGACACCCCAAATCCCAGCACCTCCCCTGGCACCAGGGTCTGCAGTGTGGGGATACCAGGGAGGGATGCAGGGACACATCCCTGGGGCTGGGGTGGGATTTGGGCAGCTTCTCAAGCTCTTATCTTTCCAGGCCACCTCACAAACCATCAGCACCTCCCATCTTTTATTTATGGGGTTCTTAGCCCGGGGTGATCATGATGAACAAGGCTCCTCCAGCATCCTCCTGCCACACAGGGAGCTGGGTGCAGCCAGCTGGGAGCTCAGCAGGGATGGGGTGCTGGGAGATGATAGGAGCAGCAGCTCCAGTTGAGGGGAAAAAAAAAAATAAAATTCTAGTCTAAATAATAAAAAAAACCCCACCCACCAATAAAAGAGTTGGGTTGTTAGAACAATGGCCAAGCCCTTGCAGCCAGGGCACCCAGTGACCAAGGAGACAGGCAGGGACTGCAGAAAGTGCTGATGTTTTCCTGGATTGCAGGGTCCCTCCCTGCAGGAAACCAAGCATTGTGCTGCAGAGTGCCTCTCCTTCCTGCCAAACCCCAGCAGGGGACAGGGGACAGGGGACAGGGGACAGCCCTGCCTCTGCCCACAGCCACACACACCCCCCACGAGGGACCAAAACCAGATTTCACCTTGCCCACAGAGGGGCAAAAAGGAGGCAGCGTGGCCCTTGCTGGCCAGAGCAGCCCTGGGGGATGAGTTAAGGCTCTGGGAGGTGGTTTCAGGACCTGAGAGATGATTTAAAGCTCTGGGAGATGATTTAAGGCCCTGGGGGATGGGTTAGGATGGGTTCAATTCCCAAGCTTCAGGGCCCTGATCCCCAGTGCCTCCAGCTGGGTTTTTACTCACTCACTTTGCCTTGCAGTGCCCCTTCACTCATCCAGCCCTCCTGTGCCATCCCAGCAAGTTACCAACTGCTTTACCAGTCTAACCAGTACTCCAGGGGGGGTCATTGCCCCCCTGCAAACCTCCCCCCTCCCCAGGATAACCCCATCCCAGCTGCACATCCCTGCAGGGCCGGGAGCCAAGGGGAGGGAAGGGGCTCCCTGCCCCGGGTTCCCCAGGTGTGGGATTCCCATGGGAATGTAAATTACTGATGGAGCTGAGCCAGAGGGAGCAGCAGGTGCTGCCCAGCAGTGCTGAGCTCCAGCCCTGTCACCACTGACCCTTTCTGTGCCTCCTGCCCAAGCACTGCTCCTGTCCCCCCAGTTCCCGGGGTTGGGAACACTTCCAGCACCCCCACACTGACAGCTCAGCACAAACCCAGCCCAAAGCACCCGGGGTCAGGACCTGGGCTTTTATTCCCCCAGAAATCATCACGGATGCTGAGCAAAGGGCACCTGGTCCCAGCACACACCCAGCACCCACCCAGGGAGACCCAAGGTCCCCGCAGCCCTTCAGGTGCCGTGGGCTTTGTTTCTGCTGGGACTCAGGGCAAGAAAACAAAACTTGACCTTTCCCAGGCAGTTTCAGAGCTGTAGAACTCATGTTTTCTCTTCCCCCACACAGAGGTTTTCCCAGCTGTTGGCTTTGCCCCGGAGCAGAGGGCTGGCAGGAGAGCTCCAGCTGAGGGATTCCCTTTCCCTGAGGGTGCTGGGGATGGGGAGGCAGCTCTGAAGCCAGGAATCCTCTCCGGTATCAGAAAGAAGGAAGAGCCCCAGGGTCCCATCAGCAGGAGGGATGGGGGGGTCTGTCCTGGGAGCTCCTGCCACCCAGCAACCCCCCTGCCCCAGGGAAATGGGAGATGGAAGGAGCACAAGAGGTAAATGAGCTACACTAAAAATAAATTAAAATTAATAATAATAATAATAATAGTAATAATAATAATACCACTAAAGGAAAGAAGCCCCAGGCTGCCTGGAGTGCAGGGGCCCTGGAAGCCCTGCTGGGAGTGCTCTGAATGTGCCACAAGGTCGCAGCAGCTCTCCCAACCCAAGCTGCCTTTCAGGACTCCAAAGTGTTTGTTTTCCATGAAAAAAAAGAGTTGTTTCTGCTGTTCCCCTCCCCTCCAAGCCATGACATCCTCACCAAAGAGCCTCTCACAGCACCCAGCTCTTGCTCCTCTCCTCTTTTACACCCAGGTTTCTAACCCCCTCCTGCAGTGCTCATTAAAACCAGCAGAAAAAACCCTGGGGGGAAAGAGGCAAAGCTGTCTGGTGGCTTTTGGGGTTTTTTCCTCCCAGAATGGAATCTCTCCAGGACTTGTGTCTGACACAGCTCTGTAGAAGCTGAGCCCTGGCCCCAGGGATGCTCTGCTCAGCCCCCTGAGCCCATCCTGCTCCACATCATCCCAGACACACGTGGGATTCTGGTTCAGACCCATCAAGGGAGAAGTTTCCAGCCTGGGGTTTGAAACATGAGGATGGGGAAGGTTTCTGAGCTCTTCTCCATAACCAAAGGAACTGGAAACTTAAAGGTTTTTTTTGTTTGTTGGTTGGTTTTTTGAACAAAAGCATCACAGGATTCCAGGGGCTGAGATGTGAGGGGGTATTTACACAGCTCCTGACTTCACTTTCCTGGGCACAGACATTTAGTTCACCCCTTGCAAAACCTTTGCAGGTTGTTGCTGGCCTGTGGCTAAGTGCAACAATCCCCCCAGGAGCAGGGAAATTCCTGCTTTAGGGATTTCTGCTCATTTAAGAAGGGAGTCAGGGGGGGGATCAGGCTCCACATGGCAGAGGAATGCCCAGGGATTCCTCACACCTGGAGCTGCTGCAGCATCACACATCCTGGGTGAGAAATAAACCTGGCAGCAGCTTTTGCATCCCCCCAAGGGATGGGGGTGAGAACCAGGGGGAGGGAGGAAGGGAATGGTGATTCCAGGGCATTCCCTGAACTGGGGATCCAGAGCCCCTCTCCTGGCCATCCAGGCTCCTGGGAATGAAATGCTGCCCACTTCTTGCTGTGACTTCCAGCTGAATCCTTGGAAAACAAACCCATCAGAATCCAGGGGCCATCTCCCATGGATGGGGCTTTTCTTTGGCTCCCCCTCGGCTTTCTGCTTGGATGTGGTCACAGGATGAGGCTCAGCCTGAATAATGTTAGCTAAAGATATCTGTTGTTTATACTGGATTCAGCCAGCTTTGATGAGACCAGAAATAAAGCTGCAGCAAGGCTTCCCAGCTGCTCCTCACACATCCTCACTGCTCCTGAGCTCCTTGCAAAAACCTGCAGCAAATCCTTGCAGCAGAGATTTGGGCACAGAGCAACCCAGAGCCGTGCTCCATCCCAGAATATCCCCTGGGGTTTGCAAAGAAATGGGAGTGGGGAAAAGAAAAATAAAAGAAATAAATAGGACCAAGCATCCCACACTATTCCCAGCTCGGGTGCTGGGGGAGGGATGCCCAGACTGGCACCCACACTTCCAGCAGGGAAGGAGCACACCAGTCGGGCAGATCTTTCTTTCAGCCCCTCATGCTGCACCTCAGCTATAAATCCCCAGTTCCTGGCACTTCAGAGGGACAAACTTCATCAGCAGGAAGGGAAACTGCTTTGCCTTGGGGCTGCTCATGTCACTGGCAGGGCAAGTGCTGCTCTCACTGCACCCGAGGCAAACCCAGGCACTCCTGGGCAGTCTGTCCATCTCCATCCTCATTCTCATTCTCATCCTCATCCTCATCCCCATTCCATCCCCATCCACATCCCATCCCACACCATCCCCATCCCCATCCCATTCCCATCCCATCCCCATCCCCATCCCATCCCCATCTCCATCCCCATCCTCATCCTCATCCTCATCCTCATCCTCATCCTCATCCCCATCCCCATCCCCATCCTCATCCTCATCCCCATCCCCATCCCATCCCCATCCCATCCCATCCTCATCCTCATCCCCATCCCCATCCCCATCCCCATCCCCATCCCCATCCCCATCCCCATCCTCATCCTCATCCTCATCCTCATCCCCATCCCCATCCCCATCCCCATCCTCATCCTCATCCCCATCCCCATCCCCATCCTCATCCTCATCCTCATCCCCATCCCCATCCCCATCCCCATCCCCATCCTCATCCTCATCCTCATCCCCATCCCCATCCCTATCCCCATCCTCATCCTCATCCCCATCCCCATCCCCATCCTCATCCTCATCCTCATCCCCATCCCATCCCCATCCCATCCCATCCCATCCCATCCCATCCTCATCCTCATCCCCATCCCCATCCCCATCCCCATCCCCATCCCCATCCCATCCCCATCTCCATCTCCATCCCCATCCCATCCCCATCCTCCTCTCCCAAAGAGGAACCTTTCCTGGGCAGCACTACAGAAACACCTCCGAAAGGGCCCAGTTCTGGGGGCAGGAATGCCCAAGCTCTCAGCCAGACCACTCCATGCCCTGGGGCTGTTGGCATCGGGTCCCCAAGGGGTGACCTTGACATTGTTGTGTGCTGTAGGACACCTTTCTGCCAAGCTTTATTAAAAAAAACAACCAATAAACACACTCTGCCTGAAGGCTCCTCTGCCTTCTTCAGTCCCCCCTGGTGGGATCTCCTTGGCCCCAGCTGATGGGGACAGAAGATGCACAGAAGATTTGGGAGCAGAAGGACAAATTCTTGTGGCTGCCCCATCCCTGGCAGGGTCTCAGCCCAGGTTGGATGGGGCTGGGAGCACCCTGGGCTGTGGGAGGTGTCCCTGCCCATGGGGTTGGGACTGGAGGAGCTTTAAGGTCCCTTCCACCTCCAATCCAGGCTGGGGTTCTGAAAGGAAAAAATTAATTCTCCTCCTTCTATCCCTGCAGGCTGAACTTCACACCCCGTGATCAACCCCTGAACATTTGGGCTATATTCATTTTTTCCCCCTGCCCCAGGTGGCAGAGGAGCAGCAAACACATCCCACAGCATCCTGCAAATCCCCGGGAGCTGCTCATTCCCTGGGAGGATTTTCCACCCTCCCTTTCCTTCCAGCTATTGCTGCCCGGGCAGGGCAACTCCCCAGCCCCAGGGCTTGTTTCCAGCCCTGCCTTTCCCTTCACCTTTCCTTCGGGCAGGTTTCAGCTGCCTCCAAACACATCTCCAAACACATCTCCTCCAAACACATCTCCAAACACATCTCCTCCAAACACATCTCCTCCACGTGTGCGGCTGGGCTGGGACAGAAAAAACACAAATAATTAAAAATAAAAGAGGAAACCAAGAAGCAAAGCATCTGGGTGTGCTGGATGGAGCTGCCCCACTGAGTCACAGAGATCCCTCCCCACCCCAGGGCTGGGGAATCACCAGGAGCTCAGGTTTGGCCCAGCAGGGATGTCCTGGTGTCTGGGGGATCCCCTGGGATCCAGGTTCTGTCCCCTGGATCCATTCCCATCCCCAGCCTCGGGGCTGCCAGGTGCCAAACCTCAGCCAGGGAATTCTGATGGGGGAAAAGCCACAAATGCAGCAGCTCCAAGAGGAGGGTGAGGGAGCAGGGGCAGGAAATCGTGCAGGACAAGTAAACAGGCTCCAAAGAGAGGAAATTAATATTTAATTTAAAAGAAAAAAGCCCACCACTCCCCTGGCTCTGCTCCAGGCAGGAAGCCTCAGACATTGAGACACCTTCCCCCAGGCTGTCCTGACCAGCAAGGAGAGCTCCCCAAAGTCAGCAAGAGCCCCAAACCCCCACCCTGCATCCCCCCACCCATTCTGGACCTGAATCCAGCGGTGGGATCGTGGTGGGGGTTGGATTCCTTTGGGATCCTCTATGGCCCTTTGGGATCCTCTGTGGCCCCAAAGGGGAGGACACAGAGCATGGGGATCCCCAGAACCTCTCTTGCCCCCCAGCTCAGCTCCAAGCCAGAGGTGTTTCCCACAGCCCGACATTCCCATTCCATAGGGACAACCCATTCCCATGGGGAAGACACCTCAGGAACCAGAAGGAACCAGCTCCTCCCTCCTCACCTGAGCAGGAACTGCTCCAGTTCTTCCTTTCTGCCCCAATTCCTGCTGGGCCAGGCAGGGACTGACTCCTGACTCCTGCTCGCTTTGTGTCCAAGGGCTCCCTGAGCCTGCCTGAGGCTGAGCACCCAGCAGCACCCCACAGCATCCCACAGCACCCCACAGCACCCAGCAGCATCCCGCAGCACCCAGCAGCACCCCACAGAACCCCGCAGCACCCCACAGCACCCTGCAGAACCCAGCAGCACCCCGCAGCACCCAGCAGCACCCCACAGAACCCCGCAGCACCCCACAGCACCCTGCAGAACCCAGCAGCACCCCGCAGAACCCAGCAGCACCCCACAGCACCCCGCAGCACCCAGCAGCACCCAGCAGCACCCCGCAGCACTCAGCAGCACCCCACAGAACCCAGCAGCACCCCGCAGCACCCTGCAGCACCCAGCAGCACCCCGCAGCATCCAGCAGCACCCAGCAGCATCCCGCAACACCCAGCAGCACCCAGCAGCACCCCGCAGCACCCCGCAGCACCCAGCAGCATCCAGCAGCACCCCGCAGCATCAAGCAGCACCCAGCAGCATCCCACAGCACCCAGCAGCACCCCACAGAACCCAGCAGCACCCCGCAGCATCCAGCAGCACCCCGCAGCACCCCGCAGCACCCAGCAGCACCCCACAGCATCAAGCAGCACCCAGCAGCATCCCACAGCACCCAGCAGCACCCCACAGAACCCAGCAGCACCCCGCAGCACCCAGCAGCACCCCACCGTACCCCACAGCACCCCACAGCACCCCGCAGCACCCCACAGCACCCACAGCACCCCACAGCACCCCACAGCACCCCACAGCACCCCATAGCACCCCACAGCACCCCACAGCACCCCACAGCACCCCACAGCACCCCGCAGCATCCAGCAGCACCCCGCAGCACCAAGCAGCACACAGCGGCACCCCACAGAACCCAGCAGCACCCAGCAGCACCCAGCAGCATCCAGCAGGGTCAGACCTGGGCTGGGAAATCCATTGGTGCTGGAACCCCTCATTCCATCCCGGCCCAAGGAGCTGCCCCACACGCTGCTCTCTGCAGGGTCCCCCAGGCAATGCAGATCACTCATTTTCCTGGCCCACCTGGGGCTGCCGGGATCCAGGTGCCCTCAGGGGGGGGAACAGGAGGTGCAGGGATGCACAGGGAGCTCCTTACAGCCCCGGGCAGCTCAGGACCATCCATCCCAGGCTTCTCCCTGCTCCTCACTCAGCGTTTCCCTTCTGCAAGCTTTCCCTCAGATGCACTGCAGAACAGCCTGGGAGGCAGGGGGTGTTTACTGAGGGAAACCTCAAGCTCTGAGCCTGTGGTCAGAGCTCAAGTTTTAAAGTTTCATGGGGAAATTAGGAGAAACTTCAGAAAAAAAAAATATATTGGTGAAACCATCTCCCTCCCCCCCACCCTGCCCTCTGAGGCACACAGAGAGCAAAGCCAAAGCTGCTCCTGAGCAGAGCAAAGCTTGGCCTCTTGTCTGGGAAGGCAGAGTGGAGCTGGAGCTGCATCACCAGTGGGTGACCCACCCGAGATGGGGGCTCAGGGCTGGGCAGAGGAGCTGGAGGGGTCAAGGGAGGGGAAGGCACCAGGGATGCTGAGTCCTGGGTGAGCCAGGACCTGCTCACACTCAGCTCATCCCTGCTGAGGGTTCTGTGTGGGTTGGGGCTGGCTTTAATTTGGAATTTTATTTATTTAAAAAAAAACAACTTAGCAGAGCCCAGGGTTGCACAAGGGCTGCTGCAGGCCCCAAAGAGCAGGCACGTGCCTGAGTATCAGTACTTCCCAGTCCTTGCTGTGAGTATTTAATAACCTTTATTCCTTTGCACCAAGGGGAAGAAAACAAAAATAAATACTGCAGGCAGCCAAGGGATGAGGCAAGATGGAAACCCTGCCCAGCCTGTGCTGCTGACAGGGGAGAATCCCAAGCTGCACCCCAAAACCCTGCCAAGAGATCTCCTGGCTCACCCAGCAGAGCAGATGACCAGGCTGTGTTATGAAACTCAGGACTCACAGGGGATTCAGCAGCAATCTGCTGCAGCACTGGGAGCTGAGGAGCCCATCCCAGGGTGCTGGCACCCAACCCTGCCTCCCCCTGCCCCAGCATCCCATTCCACCCCATCCCATCCTATCCCATCCCATCCCATCCCATCCCATCCCATCCCATCCCATCCATCCCATCCCATCCTATCCCATCCCATCCCATCCCATCCCATCCCATCCCACCCCATCCCATCCATCCCATCCCATCCTATCCCATCCTATCCCATCCCATCCCATCCCATCCCATCCCATCCCATCCCACCCCATCCCACCCCATCCCATCCCATCCCATCCCACCCAGCATCCAGGGGGGAGGATGGGAGCCCAGAGCAGGTAGGCAGATCCCAGGCACTGACCCCTGGCAGGGACTTCTCCAGGCTCCAAGACCCCAGATGGCTCGGATCATTTGGCCAGAGGATTCCCAAGGTTTATTTGTGCAGCCAGAGGGTGTGCACCCCAGCCAGGTGTCCTGGGGGGACTCCAACAGCAACAGCCCGAAATCTCCTGCTGAAATGAACAGGAGGGGTTGCTAGGTTATTTTTATGTAATCTGTTTGTTGTTTTTCTTCCTAAGCCTGTCCTCTTCTTCACCTTCCCCCCTGACACAACAGAACCCAGAAGTATTTGTTGCAGAATGTTGCTCCCCCTCCCAGAGCATCCTTCAGGGGACAGATCTGATTTATTCCTCTTGTCTCCCTAAAGCTGCTCCCACCCATGGCAAGGGCTCAACCTCTGCTGCCCCAGCACCCAGCAGGCACTGCAGACACCTGAGGACAGGGGGCAAAATAAATGAATATTTAAACAAAAAGAAGCACTCCAAGGACAAGTTAGGAGGCAAAGCTTCCCTTGGGGTTGGGGTTTCCTTGCAGGGATCCTGGTGCTCCCCCTGCTCCTGCTCCCAGGCAGTGAGTGACATTCCCAGGAGGATTCCCAGGGCAAATTCTTGCTCACTCCCATTCCCTGGGGATCTGAGCCTTCTGCAGGGAACCAAAGGGTGCCCAGAAGGAGCTCAGGAAGCTTGACCAGAGCAATTCTTTTTAGTGTCCCTGCTGCTGCCAGGTCATTTCTGTATTCCTGGTATTCCAGCAACAGTCCAGAGCTTCCACTTGCAGAGAGCCTGGGAAGGGCACCTCATCTATAACCTGAACCACTGCAGCCCCCCAGCAGGCTCAGAATTCCTGATTTTCCCCTGGGATCAACATTTTTAGCAGGTTTCCCCTCCCTGGGTGCTCAGCCAGCAGCACCATGGCAGGGAGGCTCCTTGGGGATTTGCTCAGCTCCTTCCTGAGCCTGCAGCTCCAGCTGCTTTTGGTGAACTCCTAATATCACTTTTTAAAAACAAAACAAAACCAAAGCCCCAAAGCCCCCTAGTTAAACTTGGTGGCACAACGTGGTTTATCAGGCAGCCAGAGATGATCAGAGGTTGGGCTGAAATGCAGACACACACAGATTGAGCACACAGGATCCAAGCACAAGAGGCTCTGACCACCCCCTGGGACCACCCTGAGCTGGAGCTGTGCTGGAGGAGAGGATGGGCAAGAGTCCCAGAGTGGTTTGGGTGGGAAGGGACCTTTTTGAAGCCCTCCAGTGAACAAGGACATCTCCAACCAGCCCAGGTCTGGATGGTCTCCAGGGATGGAGAACCTGGGCCAGGCTCTCAGCACACCCAGAGTCAGCACTCCCTTCTTGGCACCCAGTCTGAGCCTCCCCCTCTCCCTGTGTGAAACCACCACCCCCAGCCCAGCATCCCCACCCATCACCCCCAGCCCATCACCCCCACCCATCACCCCCAGCCCATCACCCCCAGCCCATCACCCCCCAGCTCCTCACCCCCAGCCCTCCTGCATCAGGGCCACGGTGCCAAAGTCCCTCTGAGGAGAGGAGCACCAGAGCTCCGGCTTCCTCTGCCTCCCAGCATCTGCCCTGGGCACAATTCCAGCCCCAAGGCAGTGACTGTGTCCTGTCCCCACCTCCAGCAGCATCTGGTGGCCATTCCTTTATCCCTGTGCCTCCAGACATCCCAGCAGGGACAGCCCAGACACCGGGATCCCAGGGATGGATGTCACCACCTGGATGTCACCAGAGCCACCAGGAGCTCCCAGCTCAGAGCTGCCACCTCTGCACCAGCCCCTGGTGCTGCTTTGCTCCCAGGGGATGCTCCAGACCTTCTGGTGGTGCCCGTGGGTGCTGCCAGCTCAGCACCAGGGGATGCTCCAAGGATGTTGGGTGTAGAGGAGCAGGGCCAGGAGGAGCACCCAGCCCCAGGGAGCAGGGTCAGGGCAAGAGCAGCTCGGGTTTTACCTGCAGGGGATCCAAACCAGCTCAGTGTGATGATGAGGAGGTCTGGAGATGCATGTGGCTCAGCAGCTTTGCTGGCAACAGCCCAGAAATAGGGGGAAAATCCCCTTTTGGCTGGGGATGCTGAAGAGCAGGAGGCAGCCCCAGCCCACCCGGGTGGGAGCCCACGCTGAGCAGCTCCACTCGGAGCTGTGAAACAGGGCAGGGAACGGGGGAGCCTGGAGGGATGACACAGCCCAGGTGCCTCTGCTCTCGGGAGGGTTCAAAACCCACCCAGATCCTCCCCCAGGCTGCAGCCTGGGAGCTGCTCCAGGGCTGGAGAAATGCTGACAGCAGCAAGAGCCCACAGACAGATGAAGCTGCTGGGAAGGTCCTTACACTGCACACTGACAGGCTTCGAGAGAAAATAAACTTAAAAAATATTAAAAATAAAAATTAAATAATAATATAAGGAATTTAAAAAGAAAAATTATAAAAATAAAAATGAAAAATGAAAAATTAAAAAAGGAAAAAATTAAAAATAATAATAATCAAAAAAAGCCCCCAGATGAGGACTGCTGTGCAAATAGCAAATCTCCTCTAGAAAGAGAAATGATGAGAGCTCCATCCTGTGCTGATGCTCAGGGAAGGGATGAGCTGCCCCTTCCCCTCCTCATTCACCGTTTCCTTCCATCCAGGTGGGTGCTGACTCCACCAACACCTCCCCAGCTGGGCAGTCACACCAGGAGTTACTTTTCCAGCCCTCATGAGCTGGTTTGGAACCTTGGGGAGCAGAACAGACACCAGAGAGCAGCAGGAGCCCCCCAGCCCCCTCCTCAGTGCCTAGGGACTCCCCAGCTCCAGCTGTCCCAGTTGTGTTCCATTAACCAGTAAGGACCTGACCAGTACAGGGCAGCAGAAGCTTTGGGTGCTGGGGTTTGTTTCCCCACAATTAAATGGGACTCTCTGGGAGAGGAGCCCCCCAGCTCAGCAGCACTTTGCCCACAGATGCTCCCAGCTCTGCATCCCCTCCTGCTGCCTCTCCGTGGGGCTGCTCACAGCCTGGGCTGGAAGACATTTATTTCATCATTATTATATATATTTTTTTAAGTTATTCTTGTTTTCTTATCCTCTAGCAAGGGGACTTTGTTGTTTCCTGCATTAAATAAAGCCACACAACTTCCTGGCAGTACCCAGCCATCAGACCCCCCCTCAGGACCCAGCCCCAGCCTTCTCCTTACCCCTGGAGCTGCTTTTGGGAAGCATCTCTTCCCCAATCTGTTTGCAGTTAAAGGCAAGCCCTGCCCCAGCACTCTGACCTGGGCTCTGCCAGCAGCTTGCAGGAGCACTGAGACACGAGGCAAACGCCACGTTGGGGTTGGTTTTGTTGTTGCTGTACAGCTGGGAGCACATTAAGAAATAAATTAAAAATAAAAATAAAAATAAAAATAAAAGATCCGTGGCTGGGGCCCCGTTTCCCCTCGTGCTGTCCCAAGCAGCACGTTCTGCACAACAACCCCAGATGCCAACAGGGCTTGGCCAGCAGCAGGACACTCGTTTTCCTGGGGCCCCAGCAAAGAAACTGGAATGGGTTGGGTTGGAAAAGACCTTTGGGCTCACCCAGTCCAACCCATCCCTGCCCAGGCCACCCCCACCCCATGTCCCTCATCCCCACATCTCCAGGGCTTTAAAATCCTCCAGGGATGATGGGGACTCCAGCCCTGCCCTGGGCCAGGCCCTGACATCCCTTTCCAGGGAGAAATTGTTCCTGATATCCAAGCTAAACCTCCCCTGGCACAACTTGAGGCCATTGCCCACCAGCAGCTCCAGCACCCCCAGAGCCAACCCCAACCCCAACCCTTCCCCAAGAAGCTTCCCCAGACCACTGAAGAACCTGCAGTGCATCCCTTACCTGCTGGCCCCAATCCCCCAGCTGCTCACCTCAAGTCTGTAGGACCAGGAGGAGCTGAATTTGGAGCCCTGTTTGAAGCAGAGCCCAGAGAAGAAGGGGGTGTGAGAGCCCCCAGGAGCAGGGCCAGGAGGGGCAGGCAGTGCAGGACCTGCACAGGACCCTGAGGAGCAGGGCCTGGGGGCTGCATCATCCCCCCCAACCCCTGAGGGAGCAGCAACCCCAGAGAACCCCAGGAGATGCTGCTCCTTTCCAGGGGGTGATAGTGGGGTTACAGTGGGGTGGCCATTTTGGGGGGTGGCAGTGGGGTTACAGTGGGGTGGCAGTGGGGTGGCAGACAGTGGGGTGACAGTGGGGGGGTGACAGTGGGGTGGCCACTTGGGGAGTGTCAGGGGGGTGACAGTGGGGTGACAGTGGGGGGGTGACAGTGGGGTGGCCACTTGGGGAGTGTCAGGGGGGTGACAATGGGGTGGCAGTGGGGGGGGTCACAATGGGGTGGCCACTTGGGGGGTGACAGTGGGATGACAGTGGGGTGATAGTGGGGTGGCAGACAGTGGCAGTGGGGTGGCAGACAGTGGGGTGGCCATTTGGGGAGTGTCAGGGGTGTGACAGTGGGGTGGCAGACAGTGGGGTGACAGTGGGGTGATAGTGGGGTGGCAGTGGGGTGGCAGTGGGGTAACAGTGGGGTGGCCATTTGGGGAGTGGCAGTGGAGTGGCAGTGGGGTGGCAGACAGTGGGGTGACAGTGGGGTGACAGTGGGATGACAGTGGGGTGGCAGTGGGGTGACAGTGGGGTGACAGTGGGGTGGCAGTGGGGTGACAGTGGGTGGGGTGGCAGGGGGGTGATGTGGGCAGCACAAGTGCCCAACTTGCCCCCAGGCTGCTCCCTGGGTGTCTGCAGTCAGCTCTACCCCAGAGGGGACACAAACTGTGCCCTGATGTCCTGTCCTGAGCCTGGCTCCAGAGGTGCCACCAGCACAGGGCTCCCTGCCAAGGCCTCCTGTGCAGCTGTAATGGGACAGGCACTGGTCGGGGCCAGCAGCAAACTGGGAGCAGCTGGGTGGGACCCTGCCCATCCCCACCTTGCAGGGTTCATCCCAGGTCAGGGGAATGGGGTTATCTGTGGGGACAGGGGGGAAGCATCCTCCTCATGCATGGAGACAGTGGGGAGCAGCCCCCCAAAGCCCATCTGAGTGCCAGGAGCCAGAAACTCCTCTTCAGTAAAAGCAGGAAAAGCCACAATTTCACTGGGAATTCTTGCTTAGGGCACGCAGGGCACGGGGCCAGGGGCAGAATTCCTGGCAGAGGGCATCAGGCCCTCCAGATTCATGGTGGGGATGTGGGAAATGTGGCCTGAGCCCCCCTGGATCTTCCCATTTTGGTGCTGGGGTTCAGCATGGGGTCAGATCCGTGACACTTCTGGGCATGGCCCCTTGGATTTCATCCAGCAGCTGTCCCTCAAACCATCCCATTTCTAACCTTCTTTTCCAGGCTCCTGGGGAGCTACATCAGGGCTGCTGGAATGCAGGAAACATCGTGTTTGAAAAGCTTTTCAGAACAGCCCCCAGAAGAGATTCTGGATCCCAAAAGCACCTTTTTTTAAATTTTTTTAATTTTTTTTTTTACTTTAAAAGACACAGCTCCATGGCCAGGCCTTTGAGCAGAGACACATCTATGTACACACACTCATGGGGCTGATCTGTCCTACAGGGACAGGGATGACGCTCCCCATGGGCACACAGAAGTTTGGTCATGGAGCTGCTGCCTGCAGAGGGGCTCAGAACCTCCCAGCTGTAAATGGAAACCCTCCCACTGCCCCCTCACCTCTGGTTCAGACAGAACTCAGCTGGATGACAGATATTTTTTTCATTTCTCTGGGTAGCTGCAAAACCAACCAGAACAGAGCCCAAAGTCCAGCTCGGGACCCCTTGGTTTGCCTGCTCTGCATGGAAAGAACAGCAGCAAAATCCTTTATAAACAGAAAAGCAAGTGCAGACCCCAGAGCTGACAGCCCTAAGAGTGAGGCTGCCAAAGCAGATGCTCCCCCAGAAATGGATAAATCCCAGAAATGTGTAAATCCCAGAAATGTGTAAATCCCAGAAATGTGTCGCCAGCAGGTCCAGGGAAGGGATTCTGCCCCTGTGCTCAGCTCTGGGGAGGCCACAGCTTGAGTCCTGTGTCCAGTTCTGGGCCCCTCAGGAAGTTCAGGAAGGAGCTTGAGGTGCTGGAGCAGGTCCAGAGAAGAGCAAGGAGGCTGTGAAGGGATCCAGCACAAGTGCTGTGAGGAAGGGCTGAGGGAGCTGGGGGTGTTGAGGCTGGAGAAGAGGAGGCTCAGGGGAGACCTCATCACTCTCTGCAACTCCCTGAAAGGAGGTTGGAGCCAGGGGGGGGTTGGGCTCTTTTCCCAGGCAACTCTCAGCAAGACAAGAGGGCACAAAAGGTCTCAAGTTGTGCCAGGGGAGGTTTAGGTTGGAGATGAGAAAGAATTTCTTTCTGGAGAGGGTGATCAGGCATTGGAATGGGCTGCCCAGGGAAGTAGTGGATTCTCCGTGTCTGGAGATCTTTCCAAAGAGCCTGGATGTGGCACTGAGTGCCATGGGCTGGGAACTGCAGCGGGAGTGGATCAAGGGTTGGACTTGATGATCTCTGAGGTCCCTTCCAACCCAGCCAGTTCTAGGATTCTAGGATTCTATGATTATAATTTTACAGTTGGCCTTCCAAAAACATTAAAGAACTTGATGGGATTATGAATCACAGATTATTTGCCTCTCTGTGGATTAATCTATCAAAAAGATGGAGATCAGATCTTTATCTAGAGGGCTGGTGTTGATGCAAACTCAGTGGCAAATTAAAATGGGAGAGTGTGTGATTACCTTACACACATATCCACACTGCTCCTACAGCTGAGGTTTAATTACTACTAAACCATTGCACTTTTCCACTGTATTTAAACTAAATCACCAATCCTACATGAATCTGCAGCACTGCATGGATAAGTGATCATGAAAGAAATCCCAGAAATGCACAAATCCACCACCAGCACTGGGCTGGCTGAGGAGAGGGCAGAACCCTGGGAACCACCTCCCCTCTCAGCCACCCATCTGACTGGGAACAAACTCCATAAAGAATCACATTTTGGAGCCATTCCCCAGCACCACTGGAGACAGGCAGAGTTTCCATGGGAAGCCCCCACCCAGGGGAACAAACGCAGGCACTGAAATGAGTGAGAAGGGGTCAGTTTATGAGTCTGATGCCTCCATCCTGTCCTCACCACCTGGGCTTTAATTTTCCTCCCCTTTTTGTCCTCCTCAGCCCAGGGAGACAAAACCTGGTCCTGTCCCCACTAAAACTGCCAAGAGCAGCAGGAGGACAAATCCATTGGAATTTACCCCAGTTTGGCTCCAGTCCCATCCCTGGGGAGATCCCTGTGCCCTGCCATGGTCCTTGTCCTGGGCAGATGTGTTACCCAGGGTGAATTTCTGAATCTCCAGAGCTCTGCTAGGACCACAACTCATCCCAGATGATTATTAATGAGTCTCAGGTGTTTCAGGCATTACTGGGTGTGGGATTGGTGTTCCTGTGCAGTTTTCCACCAGGCAGGACACATGGAGACCTGGGGATGCCCAACCTTCCCTTGGGTCTGCATGGCAGAGGTTCCCTGGTTTGGTGGCCACGCAGGAGGCCCAGGTGGCCAGCTGGATGTCACCTCTCTGAGCCAGGATGGACACAGCCAGGGTTTCATCTGCTTGGGAAAAGGCAGCTCCTTCCCTGAGCAGAGGGAGATGGAAACCAGAGCAGATTGCTGCTGGCTCCCAGTGACTCCTTCCTCTGGAGGAGGGGAAAAAGGTCTTTTTGAAGGTGAAAAACATCTTTCTGAAGGTGGAAACCATCCCAGACAAGCAGAGGTTTCCCCAGAGGAGCAGCACAGGCTGGCACAGGGGTTGCACACTCCCTGCCCACAGCCAACTGGGCAAGGACCACAAAATAATTCTTCCCGACTCCAGTTATCACTTGGGTTGGCTCACAAAGCTGTGGGGGTTTTTGTTTTGTTTTGTTTTTAATAATAATAATGACAAAACCCAGCAGCTTGGTGATTTGGGCAGCATTGTCTGCAGCAGAGGGAAAAAAAAAAAACAACAAAAAAGCAAGAAAATAAAAAGCAAGACAAATGAAGAGGGACAAGCAGCAGTGTCTGGCCCCAGGCTGTGGGGATAAAAGGGACTGAGGGGCTGGGAGGAGAGGGAAGTGCCCTCCTCATGGGGCTGCCTTTCATCTCAGCAGCTGATAAGTTTTGATTTATTTTAACAAAGCCTGGCTGCTCACAAGCACCCGGATCTGGTGGCTGGGGGATTCCTGGAGCCTGCTGTAGGAACGGTCCTTTTGCTGTGGCTTTGCTCCATGAGGAGCAGGCTCCATCCTGCCTGGATGCTGCAGCAGCTGCCAGCAAGGTGCAGCCCCCTCCCCACTGCTCCCCCTGCCCTGCCACAGCCTCCTGGGGAAAGCACCACAAAGCACCCAGGAACATAGAATCACAGAATCATAGAATGGGCTGGGTTGGAAGGGACCTCAGAGATCATCAAGTCCAACCCTTGATCCACTCCCCCCGTGGTTCCCAGCCCATGGCACTCAGTGCCACATCCAGGCTCTTCCTAAAAAACCTCCAGGGATGGAGAATCCACCCCTCCCTGGGCATTCCAATGTCTGATCACCCTCTCTGCTAAGAATCCTTTCCTAATATCCAACCTAAACCTCCCCTGGCAGAGCTTCAGCTCTGCCAGGGGAGGTTTAGGTTGGATATTAGGAAAAAATTCTTTAGTCTGTGCCCAGATATCCCACTGATACCTCCCCAACCCCCCCCTGGCTCCAACCTCCTTTCAGGGAGTTGCAGAGAGTGATGAGGTCTCCCCTGAGCCTCCTCTTCTCCAGCCTCAACACCCCCAGCTCCCTCAGCCCTTCCTCACAGCACTTGTGCCGGATCCCTTCACAGCCTCCTTGCTCTTCTCTGGACCTGCTCCAGCACCTCAAGCTCCTTCCTGAACTTCCTGAGGGGCCCAGAACTGGACACAGGACTCAAGCTGTGGCCTCCCCAGAGCTGAGCACAGGGGCAAATGTTCTCATCTGCTTTCCCTCTAACCCTGCCTTGGCTGCCTTTGCTCACAGGGAGGATTTGGCCCCTGCAAAGAGCCCTGGAGGGTCTGTGGTGTGTGCTGCTCCTCAGGGGGGACTCAGCAGCATCCTGAGGTACCTGGAGGTGACAAGATGCAGGCACATTGGAGCAGTCTGCAGAGGATCTAAGTCCTTTGGTGTGTGTGGAACATTGTCAGGTAGATTTATACAGCTATGACTCAAATAACCTGGAGTGTACTCCTGCCAAAACTCAGCAGCCCCTCCAGTGCTGGCATTGGGCAGGAGCCAACCCAGCCCCAAATTGCCTGAATTCCCCCCCAAATTCCCTCTCCCCAAACTGACACCCCCCAAGATCCTGCCCGGTGCATGTGGGGTGCTCCTCACCACCTGATGCTCTGCACCCCCACCCTGGGGCTGTGGCCTTCAGGAGGTCCCCAGAGGAAGCTCAGTTCCTCCAATTCTTCTCAGGCTGCTGCTGGTGCAGGTGTCCCCCCCCCTGGCCCCATTGTCCCTTGTCCCAGCCTTGGGGCTTTGCACAAACAGCCTCTGCTGATGTCAGGCAGACAGTACATGTTTCCTTCTTTGGCCTGGGAGTAAGATTTTTTTTTTAACCAGTTCCTTCAGCAAGATGATTTTGTATTTTTTTTTTATTTAATTTTATATATATAATTTTTTTTGGTAAGTGCATCGTGCCATTCAGCAGGATTTCTGCTCTCCAGAAGATAATTCGGGTTTGATTTTTATCTGGAACAGGGGTTTATAGACGTGTCCAGCCGTGGGGGATGAGAAACAAAACCCCTCTTAAACTGGGAACCAGGGCTGTGATTGATTTTTCCATCAGCCCAACTGAGAAGAAAATCTAAAAATCATGGCACACTTAATAAAAACCAATAGAATCATGGAGCACTTTTAAGTTACTGAGCAATCCTCTCTTGCCAAAACTGCGGATAAAAATACCAGCAGAAGCTCCACAGATGAAGATCTCACTAAAAAGCTGGGGGGAGGGGGAGGTTTCCTGGACACCAAATTGTAACCAGGCTGTAAAAAGCTCCAGCAGGAAGATTACGTTTACTAAAACAAATAAAAAGCCACTGCAAGAAGTTGCTGGCTGTATTCCTGCAAACCAAAGGATCTGACACCATGGTCTTCAAAAAGAATTTCCCTCAGCCAAGAGCCCTGACTTGGTCAGACCTCTGACCCCCCCTCATCAGGAGCATCACCAGCAGTTTAATTGCTCTGCTGGAATGACCTCTGAGATAGGCACCTAGAAATTGGTTTAAAATATCTTTGGGTTTGCCCATAACCCCAGCTTGGGAAGGTCCAGCAGAGCTGTAGCTAGAACAGGCCAGGTTTGGGGACAAAAATTGCCCATCTGAGTTGTAACAAATAATCAGGGGAGCCCCTTGGCCCCTGCCTGACCATTCAGCTGGAGGGAGGAAAACCCAGCAGTGGGTTTTATAAAAGCAAAGTCATGCTGAGCAGAAAGCCAAAGCTTCTGTGCTGGGCCCTCCAAAGAAAATTCCCCCCATTTCTTCCAGTAGGGAATCAGGAAGAAAACCAGTCTGGGGTGGCACCAGGGTATGGTTTTTCCTCCCAAGGCAGGTGTTTGGGTTTGGGTGCTGACCCAAAGGAGAGGTTGGTGATGGGGCTCCAGATCCTCCACCCTTTACACCCGAGGTCTTTGTAACCTTCAGATGAGCTGAGACCCCAAGCCCAGTCCCAGTGAGATGGAAGCTCCAGGAGGAGGCCCTGGGATGCAGGAGGGTTGGCAGCCCAGCAAGGGAACTGGGATTAGGGTTTTGTTAAACTCACTTTTTGCTTCTTTGCTCTCCCAGCAGCACATCTGGAGAACCTCTCTCTCCTCCAGCCCTGCCTGCTTCAGGGCAGCTCAGGAAGCTTCCCCCTGCCCCACACTTGTCACCATCCTGACCTCTCTGTGGGCAGGAATCTCTTTGGAAAGGACAGCTCTACAGTAAAGTAAAAAAGGATGAGGCCAAACCAGGACATGCCTGGGGTGGTGGGGCACAGATGGGCAGAGGTCACTGTGTTGCTTGGCATCACCTGGTCAAAAAAAAGAAGAAGAAGAAGAAAAAAAAAGGATAAGCACAGCAAACTGCACTGGCCAATATTTAATTTAAATATTTAAAAATATTTAAATGTCAGTCACGCTGCAGAAATGCTTTTGGATCCTTCCACCCTGCTGCAGAGAAGTCTCCTCGAGCCCTTGCAGGGGCTTTAGCATCCTTAAGATTTGTTTAAACTTCATTGTGCAGAATTAACGCCTCTGCCCTTTCCCTGCTGGCCCCGACACCGGCCCAGCCCAGCTGAGCCTCTCCCCACACGGAACCGGGGTCAAGTGACCCGTGGGTCAGGAGCTCGGAGCATCACAGCAGAACCCGCCTGAGGCTGGGGTAGCCCCGGGGCCAGCGGTAGCCCTGGCACAGACGGGTTGGTACCGGGGCCCGGCCGAGCTTGGCTCCGTCCGGTCCTTCCCACGACCCAGCTCCTATTTCAGGGCTTCTCCGTCTATTTAAAGCACACGAAGAAGGGGAAAAATGCGCTGGAAATGTAGCGTGTGCCTGAGACACCGTGCCAAATATTCTGTTTCTTCTAGAAGCCGGTAGCGAGGGATCCCACGGCTTCTTGGTTTTTCGTCAGGGTTTGGGTTTTTGCTTTGTTTTGGTTTTTACCCTTTTAGCAATGCCTGGAAACGACCGGGCCCTATAAGGGCTTAGAAAACATCATCTTGCCGGCTGAGCGAGTAGATTAAGCCCGTGAAAACCACAGGAAAAAAAAAAAAAAAAAAAAAAAAGTAAAAGTGCAGGAGCCTGGCAGAAAAGCGTCGCGGGCCGCAGCCACCCTGTCCCCTCCGAGCCTTGGGATGGGAGCGAGGAGCCGGGGGGGCAGGGGAGGATGGGGAGCCCAGCAGCACCGGGGCCGTCAACAAGCAGCCGGAGCCACGCTACAGGAAGCCGGAGCCTCCGGTGATAAATAGGAGACTCGGCCGCACAGGATGCGGTGGGACGGGGGGATGTGAGCCAGCGGCCCGTCCGCTCCGTCCGTCCGTCTGTCGGTCCGTCCGTCCAGCCGGCGGGATGAGCATCGCTCGGCTGCTTCTCCTGCTGCTGCTGCCAGCGCCGGGCTCCGGGGAGGAGGACGTCGAGGTGATCTGCGCCGGTACCGCTTGTTATACCTTGCACCGAGCCGAACTGAGCTGGAGCGCGGCCCAGGAGCGGTGCCGGAACAACGGAGGCAACCTGGCTCCGGTTCGCAGCCCCGCCGAGGCCCGGAGCCTGCAGGAGCTGATGGCGGCCGCCGGCCGGCCCGGCCCGGCTTGGATCGGGCTGTGGCTCTCCCGAGGTCGGTGCGTGCAGCCGCAGGAGCCTTTGCGGGGTTTCTCCTGGGCTGGCGGAGGAGAAGCCGGGAATTACACGGCGTGGCTGTCGGAGCCCGCGGTCACCTGCCTCAGCTCCCGCTGCGTGGGTCTGCAGCCCGACGGACCCTCCGGCCTGGGAGTTTGGGCTGACCGGCCCTGCCGGGGCCCCCTGCCCGCCTTCCTCTGCAAGTTCATCTTCCGGGGGATGTGCGGGCCGCTGCCGCTGCCGGGGCCCGGCCGGGTCTCCTACACCACCCCCTTCGGGGTCCGCAGCCCCTCGCTGGCAGCCGCCCCCTTCGGCACGCTGGCCGAGGCCGACTGCCAGGAGAACAGCGCTTCCTCCTCCTTCGCTGTCTGCAAAGGGCCCCTGGAGGACGGGGGCTTCGCCTGGGACCCCCCCGGCCCCTTCTGCCCCGCCACCTGCTCCCACCGCAACGGGGGCTGCCAGCACCGCTGCCTGCAGGAGCCGGGAGAGCCCCGGCGCTGCGATTGTCACCCCGGCTACACCCTGGCTCCCGACATGGTCTCCTGCCTGCCCCGAGACGCCTGTCACCCCAACCCCTGCCCGGGGACCTGCCGGACGCTGCCCGACGGCTTCCAGTGCGGCTGCCAGGACGGCTACACCTTGGCTTCCGACGGCCGGAGCTGCGTGGATGTGGACGAGTGCCTGTCCGGGCCCTGCCAGCACGAGTGCCAGAACACGCTCGGCAGCTTCGTCTGCCTCTGCCGGCCCGGCTACCGGCCAGCGGGGCCCGGTAGCCACCAGTGCCGCGATGAGGATGAATGTGCCCGGCCCGACGCCTGCCCCCAGCTCTGCCTCAACGTCCCCGGTTCCTTCCGCTGCGCCTGCAGGCACGGCTACCACCGCAGCGGCGATTCCTGCCTGGATGTGGATGAGTGCCTGCGGGATCCCTGCCCCGGGCCCTGCCACAACTTCCCCGGCGGCTTCGAGTGCGTCTGTCCTGCCGGGCTCCTTCCAGAGGAGGACGGACGGGGCTGCCGTGCTGCACCCACCGCCGGAGAGGAGCCTGCGGGGCACCCCAGCGGCACCCCGGGCATCTCCCGGACCACGGGCATCCTCCAGACCACGGGTGCCCCACGGACCACGGGCGTCCTCCCCCGGACCACGGGCATTCCCCAGACCCTGGGCATCCCTTTCGGGGTGACACCGCCGGCCCCCACGGCAGCAGGGTCAGCTCCTGGCCCTGAGCACAGTGCCGATGGCCCCCGGCTGCTCCTCTACTACATCCTGGGCAGCCTGGTAGCCATCCTGCTGCTGCTGGCCTTCGCCTTGGCCCTGCTGGCTTGCAAGAGGAGGGCAGCCAAAAGGGAGAAGCGGCCAGCTAAAAATGCAGCAGACAGCTACTGCTGGGTGCCCGAGCAGCCCGAGAGCCGTGGGGTGGGAGGAGAGCGCAGGTAACAGCACCCTGGGGAGCTGAGAGGGGGGAGGCAGAGTGAGGGCAGGGGGGAGGGTTGAAATTCAAAGTTAAAAATGAAGGGGAGGGTGTGATGCTGTCTGGTCAGCACGGGTTAGGGCATCCGAGAGCCTGTCCTGGGGCTCCTTGCAGAGCAGGAGCTGATCTCCCCCCCCAAAGGAAGGTCTGGGTGCTGGGGCAGGGGGAAGGCAGCCCCAAGCAGTGCTGGGGTTTGTAAACCGTGCAGGGAAGGGTTAACGGGGACAGCGCTGCCAGCCTGGGACGCCTTGGGCTTGAATTTACCAGCCAGGGCTGCTCCTCAGCTCTGCAGGACCTCACTCTGCTTAAAAAGAGCAAATTACAATTATTGATCTGTCTTCCTGAAGGAAATGGGTTCATTTCATCTCTTATTCCCTCTCCTCTCCCCGCGTTTGAGATGCCCACATGGGACAGCAGCAGCTCCCCTGCCCTGTCCCCGCAGCCCCCCAGTCCTTTGCCCTCAGCCAGCCCTCGGGTTTGCTGAAATGGGTTTGCAGTCCCTCCGGGTCAGGCTGAGCACTTTCTCCATCCCTCCCCCTGGGAGTGACACACTGGGTGCTGTATTTTGGCTGATTATTCCCTATAACACTTTGTAACCCCGCTTCAGACAAAAGGCTTTCTTGGGGTTATTCTTCAGGTACCTCACTTCAGAGAGCTCTTTATTCTCCTGACAACGAAGCCTCCTCACCCTGTTTCACCATGAAACCTCCCCAAAAAATATGGGGGGGGGAGGGGCTGCTCCCCATCCCGCAGCTCTCACATCTTTATTTGCCCGTGCCCTACGAGGTGGGATGGTGCTAGGGAAGAACAGGGATGTGATTTGTAGGGTACATGTGTTTCCTGAGGGTTTTGCTGATTTTATTGTCTCCTTGAGACTTAATTGCTACAGAAATGGGAACTGAACACAAAGGAGTTCGCTGAAGGCAGCGACCTGCATCCTGTTCTTCCATGTGGGGAGGAAAACCCTTTCCTGCCTGTTGGTTTTGGTTGGTTTATTTTTTTTTTTTTCCGTCTTCATTGTAGAATAATAATAATCATTTTAAAAAACGAAAAGCAAACAACAAACCCGCCAAAGCAAAACAAGGCAGGAAAGTGTAGCTGGCAGAAACGTTTTCAGTGCTCTGCCCGCTCCTCCTTCTCTCCGAGCAGCGGCTGGGAGAAGCAGGGAAAGGCAGCCCTGGCATTCCTGGAAATCCTGCCGAAAATTCCTGCCCCGTCTGGGCTCCAGCAGGGCAGAGAACCCAGGAATAAATTAAGCAAAGACTCATCCTGCCATCGGCATCAGCGGGATAAGGAGCCCCAGGCACCTGCCCTGCAGGGACTCCAGACCCTGACAGTCCCAGGAGGGGTTTGATCAGTTTTTGGCTAAGGTATCAGTGAGCTGCTGGGTGTGAAAAAGGGAAAAGGAAGCATAAATGTGGGCTCAGAGCTGGTACAAATCTGAGAGGTGCTGTTTGTACCCCTGCTCCCTGATGGTGACCTTGGTGCATCCTGGTGTGTGCATGGGACTGCCCGTGGAGTGGGTCCAGGCTCAGGTTTGTTGTCAGCTTTAGTTGGGCTTCTCTCCACTGGGATATTTCTTGATGTAGCACCCTGCACACTGGTGCAATTACACCTGGGGGGGCTCAGGGCTCCTTTCCTTCCTGCCACAGGCCCAGCAGGAACGTTTTGATCCATGTCCCTCCTTAGGGAGTTATCCAGGGCCTGTTGAATCCCTCAAAGCAAACAGGGATGGGACCAGGTGCCCTGTCCCAGAGGAGAGGGAATGTCCACCCCTGCCCAAGGGGGTCCCACAGAGGTTCCTGGGGCAGCTCCTCTCCCCATTCCTAAAGGAGGTGCTGAGGGAAGGAAGAGCTGGGGCTGTCCTGCTGAGCCAAGAGGGGATGATGGGCTGGCTGGTGACACCTCTGAGGTGCTCTGTACATAGCAACAGCTCCTTGAATAGTGCTGTACATTGCTTTTCTGATGGCACACCAATAAAGATGAATGCAGAACGTGGCTTTAGTCGTTTTCAATAGATAAGCAAAAGAATAATAAATTAAAAATAAACAATAAATAAACATAAAAATTAAAAAAATAATAAATAAGCAAAACCTCTTGATGTGGGCCATATATAACCCTTGTGTTTCCCACTGTGCTGGATGGTGCTAATGAGTCCCCTGGCAGTGTTCATCCCACATGTGGTGAAGTCAGTGGGGTCTCAGCCCCCTGGCCTGAGCAATGGCCATTCATTCATTCATTCATTCACCCCATGCCTGCCAAGCCTGTGGCGTGGGAGCACTGGGATGATCTGGGCTGGATCCTAAACCAAATAAGCAAAGTCCTAAACCCACAGGCGAGATCCTGAACTCACAAGTGAGATCCTAAACCCACAAGAAAGGTCCTGAGACCATAAGCAAGGTTGTAACCCCACAAGCAAGGTCCTAAACCCATGAGTGAAGTCCAAGCCCTGAAGCAATCTTGTTGATTTCAGCGTAGCTCTGTTTGAGGGGGGAAATCTGCTTTTCTGCCAGTAACTGGGCACAGAAATCCCTGGGTGAATTCAAGCTGCAGGATGGCAGGTGGTCAGAGCTGCCTCCAGAAGATGCCCCAGCAAGGGAAGGGCATCCTGAAATGGGGAAGAGTCACAAAGATGGGGAAAAAACCTCCCTGACACCAAGACCCAAACCTGTGACTGCCATTGTATCAGTCATTGATGTTTGCCTTCAGTAGTGCTTAAAACCAATAATATCCTCAAAAAAAACCCCAACCCCCAAACAACAAACCCAAAAAACCTCACAAAACCCAACCAAACAAAAAGCCCCAAACCAACAAACCAGCCAACCCACCCAAAACCCAAACCCAACCCCCCAGTCAGTGAAGCTGGGGCCGAGTCAGAGGGATGGGACAAGGTGTAAAGGTGTGTCACCAGGTAAAGGTGACAGGAGGAGGGGAAATCCCACACTGAACCATGCCAAGTATTGCAACCCCCCTGCCCGGGGCAACCCTAATCCCTGTGGGAAGCAGCACCGGATGCTTTCCCTGGCCCTGGGCCAAGAGCTAACCGAGAAAATACGAGTCAGAAGGGGAAAAAATATTCCTGGGTGTTGTTCCAGGGCTGAGCTCAGACCCCCCGCTGCTGTATTTGCTGTGCCCGGGCTGACAACTGGGGCTGAAGAGCAGGGAGAGGCTGTGCAGAGAGCTGACTGTCCCCATCCCAGCCCTGCTGTCCCCAGAGCCCTGCAGGCACAGCTCCCGCCAGGCAAACCCGCCCCGAGGAATGCTCTTAATTAATGAGCAGCCAATTAAGCATTCGCAGCACCGTGCAGGTCCCTGCCTGGGGACATAGCAATTTAATAATTATATTTTTCTATTCTGTTAATTCTATAGTACATTATTATCTGCTTCTTCTTCTCTTCTCTTCTCTTCTCTTCTCTTCTCTTCTCTTCTCTTCTCTTCTCTTCTCTTCTCTTCTCTTCTCTTTTCTCTTCTCTTCTCTTCTCTTCTCTTCTCTTCTCTTCTCTTCTCTTTTCTCTTCTCTTCTCTTTTCTCTTCTCTTCTCTTCTCTTCTCTTCTCTTCTCTTCTCTTCTCTTCTCTTCTCTTCTCTTCTCTTCTCTTCTCTTCTCTTCTCTCTTCTTTCATTGTATTCTTTCATTTCATTTCATTTCATTTCATTTCATTTCATTTCATTACTTTCACTGTATTCTATTGTATTAATTATGCTCTATACTATACTATAGTATATACACACACTGTATCTATTATAACTGTACCTTCCTATACTATTAATATTGTATCATATTAGTGATAGTACCTGTATCTTATTATCTAATATTTACAATATTATATTAATTGAATTACATCTTATTTCTGATCTTATTTGTGTTGTACTGCATTAATAACATTCATTTATGATATTAACTGCATTGTATTTATATGGCATATTGATATTTGTATTATATCGATTAACTACATTACATTATTTCTGTTCTCTCTGTTCTGTTCTGGCATCCTCTGCTGTTACACCCCATTGAACTGTGCACAACCCTCAGCCCTCTGACAGCAGGAGCCCCATTTTCCCCACAAACCCGCCAGGAAAATCCACGACCCACACCCCAGTGACCCATCCCGGGTCCCAGTGCCCCCCGGGTGACTCCCACCCAGCGCTCCCCCCATCCCCTTATCACCCGGGACAGCCCGGAACGTCCCTGGGGAGGAGAGGGATTAATCACCCTTGCCGCAGGAAAAGCGGGATGTCAGCAGGAAGGGCTGTGAGTCAGGGGGTCGGGATGGACACAATCCGAGGGTGATTAACCCCGGTCCTCCTGCCCCGGTTATCTCCCTCCCGCTGGCAGCAGCAACCCCAGGCCCGGGGCTGCCGGGGCTGAGGAATCATCGTGTGGGGAGGGTTCCAGTTGCTCCGGGAAATTTTTGACATATTTCTCACCAGGCAGCCTTGAAAAGGGAATATTGGTCGCGTTTTTCCTAACGGCTTTAAATAAATAAAAAAAAAAAAAAAAAAAAAAAAAAAAGAAGGAAAGATAACTCCCTCGGTGTCATTTTATTTGTCAGCCATCACGTTCTGTCCCCTTTCTCTTTCTGCTCTTTGCCCCGGCCTTGCCTCCCCTGATCTTTGCCTGTTCTGCCTCTGAAAACAGACAAAGGAAAAGGGAAATAAAAAGGAAAACAAAAGGACTGCCAGAAGTGGGGAAATACCGAACCGAATCAAACCCTAAACGAACACTGCAGGAACATCAGGTTTTACTAAAGCAGAGGCTGGCGTTACCAAGCCCTGCGGGAATCTTCTGGGAATGCCCCCAGTTCCCCTTTGGTGGTGAGGAAGCATTGCTGAGTTCTGAAGGGAATTGTTTTATGGGCACGGGGCCCAAGCTCAGCCATCCACCCCCTTCCCAGAGGAACACCTCTGCTTAGGGCAACATCACACTCCAGGAAACGCAAACCCAGGGATTTTTCCTTCCCGTCCAGGTGAGAGAGCTGAGGGTTCCCAGGACATGGAATCCTTGTTTGGGATGCTCGGCTGGCCAGGAGCTGAGTTCTCCAGGGCTCCCCCTGTGGTCTGAGCAGCAAATGGCAACTCCTGGACATTGTCCTGGAAGGACAGTGGTGGTGGGAATGATGGTGGGATGGTGGTGGGATGATGGTGGGATGGTGGTGGGATGGTTGGGAAAAGAGGCTGAAGGCAGGCAGGGGGGAAGACAAGCTCCTGATTCCATTGGGCTGCCTTTGCAGCACAGTTTCCTTGGTGATTTAAAAATTATTATTATTATTATTATTATTATTATTATTATTATTATTATTATTATTATTATTATTATTATTATTATGGCTTCTCATTACTCTTTCCCCCATCTGGCCCTAGAATCGATGCCCATGGCCTCGTGTGAGCTGCACAGACCACACAGGGCTGGGGAGGACGTTACAAACCACAACAATTCAGTGAAGTAACCTCCTTACAGTGAGCAAAGCAAGGAAATATGGATTTGCTACTCCCTGGGAGATCCCCAGGGCTAATTATGGTGAGCCTCCTGCTACAAACACCACTCAAAATTGGGGAAAAAAAAGGAGGGTCAACTACCCCTCTGCTTTGCGTGGCAAAGCTTTGGATGTTTGCTTTTCATTTTTATTTTGCTCTTGGCTGTGTCCTGGCAGCAGAGGTGGATCCTGCAGAGATAAAACCATGGAAAGAGTCCAGCTGCTCGGCCAGGAGCAGCCAAGGGGCCCATGGGGACAGGGGGCACTGAGGACAGGGCTCAGCCCAAGCCTAGGAGCTGGGATGCTACCAAAGCAGGGCACAACAATCACGGGTCAGCCCCTCTCCACACTCACTCTCTTTCATTTCAAGAGCAAGGCCGTGCCAGCCCTGTTTATCCACAGCACCAGGGCTGGTGTCCAAAGCCATAGGGAAATCCCAATTTAATTTTTTTTTTTCCTTCTGGCATCCCATTTAACCTCAAATCCTCTAGGACTGCTTTGCCAGGCTACAGACTGCAAGGCACACCTCTGTCTCACCTGTTTCACCTGTTCTGGGTTCTGGGATGGTGCTGTACAAAGATTGGGGGAATGGGTGCCTGACCCCCCTCCTGGGGTGTCCTTCAGCAAGCTACTGTCCCTCCAGTGCTTGCAGGAGGAGAAAATATCGATTTTTTCCCGGGGAGGCCAGCACCGGAGGTTCCCCGTCCCCTCGGGAAGACCTGTCCTGGAGCATCCCGCGGGGGCACCCGGGGGACATGTCACCCCCCCAGGTCTCCGGAGGAATCATCCCGGCCCCGGCTCAGTGCTGCCCAGAGGGAGAACAAAATCTTTTTTTCCCTGCTCCTGCCCAGACCCCGAAGGCCGCGCGTCCCTCGGGGCCGGGAAAGCCGCTCCGAGAGCATCTCGAGGGGGTGCCCGGGGGACAGCGCAGCCCCCCCCTCTTACCGCTCAGCTCTCCGTAAGGATCATCCCGGGACCGGGACCGGCTCGGCAGGGAGGAGCCGGGAGGAGGTCGGGCAAAGGGGGAAGCGGGTGGGCGGGGGTGCGGGTGGGGGAGCGGCTTGCCGGGATTTACCCGCCCCTCCCTCCGCAATCCCGGGCAGAGAGGCGGCGGCCCGTCCCCCGAGGCGCTTCCTTCCTGCGGCGGCGAGGGTTATAAATCGGGGGGGGAGGACGGGCAGAGCCATGCCAGAGATTCGCCGCTCCGGTCGGCCCCTCCGCCGCCCGCCATGCGGCGGCTTTCTGCTGCCGCTGCTGCTGCTGCTGGGGCTGGGGCCGGAGGGGCAACCGCAGCCCCTGCCCCCTCGGGCGCCCAGTGCTTGGAGCACGATTGCTTCGGCATCTTTTGGGGGTCCCATCCCTTCGCGGAGGCCAGCGCGGAGTGCGAAGGGGCGGCGGGGGCACTTGATGACCGTCCGCTCGACGGTGGCGGAGGATGCCATCGCCCTGCTGGTGCAGAACCGCAGCGGGCGACTGTGGCTCGGGCTACGCTTGCCCCAGCCCTGCACGGACCCGGCTCAGCGCCTGCGGGGCTTCCAGTGGGTGACGGGAGACGGCCGCACCGACTACGCCAACTGGGAACCTTCGACGGGGCGGCGGAGGTGCGGGGACAGGTGCGTGACGGTGTCCCGGGAGCTGCGCTGGGAAGAGCAGAAGTGCGAGGAGCCGGCCGACGGGTTCCTCTGCGAGTACAACTACGGGGGGCAGCTGCCCGCGCCTGCCCCCGTCGAGGGGCTGCTCGTCACCTACACCACCCCCTTCGGCGCCCTCGGCGGGGACTTTCTGGCTCTTCCCCCCGGCAGCCTCGCCCGGATCCCAAGCATGGGGCTGGAGCTGCGCGCTCCGAAGGAGGGGACGGCGGGGGGCTGCGATGGAGCCGCGACCACCCCCCGGGGGGGGCCTGGCCCTGCCGCTTGGCTAACGGCGGCTGCGAAGGGACCTGCGAGCAGGAGGAGGAGGGCGGGCAGCCGCGCTGCTCTTGCCCCGACGGCAAGGTGCTGGCCCCCGACGGCCGCGGCTGCGGCTCGCCCTGCGCCGGAGCCCCCTGCCAGCATCACTGCGTGGTGGCCGGCAGCGGCTTCATCTGCATGTGCGAGGCGGGGTACCGGCTGGCGGCCGACGGCAGCAGCTGCGAGGACGTCGACGACTGCGCCCTGGAGCCCGGGCTGTGCGAGCAGCTCTGCCGTCAACACCGAGGGGGCCTTCGAGTGCCGCTGTCACAGCGGCTACGAGATGCTGGAGGGTCGCTGCCGGCCCGTCTCCCCCTGCTACCGAGCCCCCTGCGAGCAGCACTGCGAGGAGGTGCCCGAGGGGGGTGGGTACCTCTGCGGGTGCTTCCCCGGCTACGCCGTGGACCCTCGGGACCCCAGCCGGTGCCTCCTGCACTGCAACAGCAGCCAGTGCCAGGCACAGTGTGACCCGTTCACCCTCTCCTGCGAGTGCCCCGACGGCTTCGTGCTGGATGAGGACCAGAGGGTCTGCGTGGACCTCGATGAGTGTGACATGAACTACTGCCCCCAGAACTGCACCAACCACCCCGGGGGCTACCAGTGCCACTGTCAGGACGGCTACTATCTCCACAACCAGAACCACTGTGTGGAAATCCCACTGATCGATGAGGACGGGGAGTCCTCAGGGGATTTCGGGCCCCAGAGTCCCGTCCCCACCAGGACCCCCCCAGCCAAGGTGGAGCCCCTCCACCCCGGTGTGCTGGTAGGCATCACTTTGGGTGCTCTCTGCACTGCCCTGGCCCTGCTGGCCCTGGGCTACTGCCTGGCAAAGAGGTGCTGCAGCCCCCCCGCCACCATGGATTACAAGTGCAGCAGCCCCCACGAGAAGGAGATGGGACTTCATCCAGTCAGCTCCAGCTGTGCCACCTCTGGCCAGAAACTGTAGGGAGACTGGGACGGATGGACGGATGGATGGATGGATGGATGGAGGGATGGAGAGAGAGAGGGGGAGGTGGACAGAACTGGGTAACATTTCCTTTCCCTCTCACCCTGCAATTTTTTAATGATAAAAGAATCATTATCATCGAGTCCGGACTCGGTGATTTCGGTTGGACTCCATGACCTTGCAGGTCCTTTGAGGCTGGGAAAAGCTGTGATCACCCCCACTCCTCAGAGTACTCCCTGCTTCCCAGCCAGCTCCTGCAATACCCACTCCAGAGAGCAGGGAATTTGGAAGGCACAGAGCCCTCCCGGGCTTGATTTTCCTTCTCTCGAGCTGGCAGCTGGAAGGGGCTCCAAGGAAAATACAGGAGTGACATTTCCATCTGGAACTGTTTAAATCCTCATCGATGGGGGGGAGAGCACGTGTGCCACGGCTGGCCAAGTCCTTGTGGGCTGTGGAAGGTCGCCTGGCCCCAATTTCCCTTCTGCTTGGCCAGGAAGCAGGCTGCTGGGCTGGGCATGGCTGTTTCCCCGGGGTGGAGAGCAGCTAGGATGCTCCTGCCATCCATCTGGGCTCAGTTTTGGGTTTTTGGGTGATGGAAAGAGGAGCAAAAATCCTGTGGTCAGCACTTTGCTTTGCTCGTTGGCAGAAATCTCAGTTTTTGTTCCCCCCCTCCCATCTTTTGCCTCTCACCTCTGCCTGCTGAGCAGTTTTCACTGTAAATCACCAGTGACAGCAGGGACCCTGCTGAGTGGCCCCGTGTGAGGGCTCAGATGCCTGATTTTTATTCCATCTCACAGTTTAAGGTTTGGTTTTTTGTTTTTGGTTTTGGTTTTTTTCCTGGGGCACAGAAGTTAAATGTGGGTCCTGAGAACACCAGGATGGTTTTTTCCATGCTGGCAAAGGTTTCTCCCAGCCTCTCATTCCCCGTGCAATTCCTTCCACAGTTTTCCTGGGTTAAACTATTTGGGGTTTGTTGCTTTGTTTTTCACAAACCCACGTAACCAACCCCTCCTGTCAGCAGGATTTTTTCCTGTTTTTTCCTTCAGTCTTTATCCCAGAGCTGAAGCTCACAGTGAAACTTTCCCCGGGTTGGGGAGGGAGGGGGGGACAGGGCAGGATCCAGCCTGCTTCTTGCTTCCCAGCCACAAACTGGGGGAAAATCTGGGAATTATACATTTTTCCAGCCTTGCAGAGCCAGCACTCTGCCTGGGGGGTGGGTGGGGGGTGTCTGGATGCTGCAGAGGGGCTGTGGAGCTCAGAGGGGTGTGGGATTTATGTCCTCTGTCCCAATAGGCTGGAGCTGCACTGCGTCCTCCAAGGGAAATAAAGATGAAAATAGGTGTTGTATGAACCCCGGCTTTCCTCATGTAAATGGTTCAACACCACCCCCCCGCCCCCCCTCCCCGTTTTATACACCCAGCAGATCTGTAAATACTTATTTATTTATTGGAAATATTGGAATTATACCCTATGCAATGCCCAATCACATGGTGATCTCGTGTGTAGAACCAATAAAGCTTTTACAGTCTGGTTTATAAGAAAGCTGCTCATGGAATGTTCTGTCTCCCCCTCCCGAAAGAAATGCCTGCTTCTCCTCGCACAGCTACAGAAGCCAGAAGCCACCCCCCCAAAATAAAATAAATAAAAAAAAACATTAATCAAAAGGAGCTGTGGGCTCTTAGCAGAGCATCAGGCTGCAAATGTTGCCCTGCCAGTTATTTCATCGTTGTGATTAAAATAGAAGGAATGAGCCATAAATAATGGAGAAGAAGATGAAAAGGACAAAGTTAAAAAAAGGATGGAGCTGGAAATGGCTGATTGGATGCTACCTGGGGAGCTGGGATGGCCCCAGCACTGCTGCTCAGCTCAGGTTCCAGTGGGTAGGGATGTCCAGGAGCACTGGGGTGATGTTTCCCTGTGCTGCAGGGGACAGCTCTCCTTGGATTTTTGGTGGAAAACACAATTCTGGTCCCGTGTCTGCTAAAATCCTGGGAATTGGGGGAGGAGGGGTTTATATGGGGGGACTGAAGTGTTTTTTCTTTCCCCCATTCTCTGCAGGGGGGTCGGGGCTCCCAGGCACCATTATTTTACTCTTAAGCTCTGATTTCAGTTGCTCAGAAACCCCCTCCCCGCCCCCTTTTTTTTGTTTTTACATAATTTCTTCTACTGTTTTTTACCTTTTTAAGTTTTGTTTTTAAATCCAAGGGGCTGGATACAATCCTGTGCTCTCAAGGCTCCACAGAGCTGCTGAAGTCCTACCCCTCACCCTGCTGCAGAGCTGCCAGGGATGGCAGGCTTTTTTTTTTTTTTTTTTTTTTTTTTTTTTTTTTTAAATTTCTCCATCTTTGAGAACGTGTTCTGGGGAAGAAGGAGGGGCAGTTTTTAACCCAGGGGGGCACCCACCTCTCGGCTACACTCCCCGTTTCATGAATACCTTTGGAAATCCTCACGGCCCCGGGCTCCTAGCCGAGGCCAGGGCAAGAATTAGCCAACAGAATTCGGGTTATCAGGGGCCGGTCTTATGGCTTTTTATTTTGTGGAACCGCACGGCAGGAGGGAGCAGCAGCAGCAGCAGCAGCAACGTGTCCCCTCCGGGGCTGGCATCCCCCTGGCTGGAGGACAGGGGACATCAGGGGACATCCCCGTCCCGCTGCCCGCGGGGGGCAGCCCCTAGAAGGCGGTGGTCCTGGGCAGGAGGGGTGGGGGCTTGCAGCAGGGCTGGGGGTGCAGGGGCTCCTGCTGGCAGGGCAGGGGGGGGCAGATGCAGCCTTTGCCTTTGTCGTCCCCTCGGGGAGCGGTGCAGTAGTCGAGGGGCTCTTCCTCCTCCTCCTCCTCCTCCTCCTCCTCCCGGGAGGTTCCCCGCCGGGGGTGGCAGCAGCAGGGGCCGGTGTCGAGGCAGCGGCGCAGGACCCCGTGGAAGGAGTGCCGGAAATTTTCGGAGAGGAACCCGTAGAGGATGGGGTTGGCGCAGCTGTTGGAGTAGCTGAGGATCAGGGACGCGTTGTTGACGGCGGCGTCCAGGCGGCCGGGCAGGAGGAGGTTGACCACCTGCACCACGTAGAAAGGCAACCAGCAGACCACGAACATGGCCACCACCATCAGCACCAAGCGGGTCAGCTTGCCCTCGGAGCGCCGGCGCTGCTGCCAGCCCACCCGCTGGGCCACGGCCCTCATCTTCCCCACGATCAGCAGGTAGCAGAGCCCCATGGCCAGCACCGGCAGCAGGAACCCCAGCAGCGTGGTGTAGACCACGAAAGCCGCCGACCAGGCGGGGCTGGGCCACAGGAGGTTGCAAGCCACGGCCCGGCCGTCGCGGGTGGCCGCCGTCCCGGCGAAGACGGGGATGGGAGAAGCCACCAGCAAGGAGAGGAGCCAGACGCCCCCGTTGACCATCTTGGCCACCCGAGGCCGGCGGTAGGTAGCCGCCCGCAGCGGGTGCACCACGGCGATGTAGCGGTCCAGGCTGAGCACGGTCAGGCAGAAGACGCTGGTGAACATGTTGAGCCCGTCCACCCCCAGCACCGTGCGGCACAGAGCCCGCCCGAAGGGCCAGTGGTGCAGGGCGGCCGAGGTGGCCACGAAGGGGATGCTGAGCATGAAGAGTTCGTCGGCGATGGCCAGGTTGAGCAGGTAGATGTTGGTGGCCGTCTTCATCTTGGCGTAGCGCAGGATGACGAAGATGACCAAGGAGTTGCCCAGCAGCCCCAGGAGGCACACCAGGGCGTAGATGCACTGGATCACCACCATCCCCACCACCTCCCCCGCTTTGCTGCCCCACTCCGCCTGCCCCTGCTGCCGGCCGGCCTCCCCCGAGCCCAGGCTGCTGTTGGGGGGCACCTCGGAGGAGGCCCAGCTGGAGACGGTCCAGAGGGGCACCCCGGCCAGCTGGGCCCCCGCTGGGACCTGCTGGGTGTCGGCACTCATGCTCGGTGGTGGTGGTGGTCCATGGAGGGGCCGGGGCCGGGGATGGGGGCCAGCCTGCAGGGGGGGCGCGGGCAGAGAGAGAAGGGGATGAGAGCTGGGGTGCCCAGCCGGGGGGGTCCCCTCCTCCCCTCCATCCACCCCCTCCCCCTCTGCCCGGGTGCCTTCACATCGTTCCTCAGGGCAGCAGCAGTGCCCTCCCCAGGCCGGAGCATCCTTTCTGGGGGCTTAACCCTGCGGCCCTTTTTGAGGGAAGGGGGGGGCACTCGGGCTGCAAAGCGCAGGCACGGGGTGGGAATCCACGCTGCCCTGAGGGAGCTCTGCAACCCCCACGGCTCCACCGATCCCGCGGGGCGAGCGAGCGGGAGGCACCCGGCTGGGGGGGGGATGTTTTACCTCTGGGTCCTCCCGGGGGGCAGCAGCAGGAGCCGGGAGCCGCTGGGGTGGGATCCGCCGGTTTCGGTGCTGCCAAGTCCCGCTTGACCTGGATCAGATGATCAGGAGGATCCGGACCTTTTTAAAGTGAGAGACGAGCCGCGGTCGCCGGGTGGGGATGCGGGTTTTACCCCCCCCCATCCCCTTGAAAAATCAGCTTTCCCGTGAAAACAAGCAAACGATCAATTAAAAACATGAAATAAAAAAATCCAGGTCTCGGGAAGACGGGGCCGATAAAGCAGCGGCCGCGTCCCCGCTCCCTGCGGGACACGTTGCTCTGCGGGGGGGCACTGCGGCGGGAGGGAGGGACCCGGCCCCCCGCCGCCCCCCTCCGCAGCCCCCCGCCGGGTCCCTCCGGGCTCTCCCCACCCGGGCCCGGCAGAGATGCAGGCAGGTTGCCCTGGCGACTGCCGGCAGCCCGCCCCCCGCACTCGCTCCCGCATCCCTCCGCGCATCCCTCCTCCCGCATCCCCCCTCCCGCATCCCTTCTCCTCCCGCATCCTTCCTCCCGCATCCCTCACCCGCACATCCTTCCCCCTCCCCGGCCCTTCCCCACTGCAAATGGGGGGCGGGGGGATGCGGGCAGGGCCCTCCCGGTTGCCCTCTGTCCCCCTCCTCCCCCGTGCCGGCAGGTGAGGAGCATCCCGCAGCACTGGGGGTCGGAAATTTGGAGATGGGGGGGTGAGGACCAGCCCGAGGCTGCCCCCAGTGCTGGTTACTCACCAAAATCCTCCCCCCCTCAAATCAAAGCCTGTGCTTAATTTCATGGTGCAATGAGAATTAAGGGGCAGAGACTGGTGAGCATTAATATTAATATTATTATCATCATTATTTTAAGCAGCTGTTGTGTGTTGTGTTTGGGTTTTTTGTGGAAGGAACCAAGGAACAAGTGGTAGAACCAGAGGAAAGGCCCTCAGGTTGTGCCAGGGGAGGTTTAGGTTGGAGCTGGGGAACAATCTCTCCCTGGAAAGGGTTGTCAGGGCCTGGCCCAGGCTGCCCAGGGCAGGGCTGGAGTCCCCATCATCCCTGGGGGGGTTTCAGACCCTGGAGATGTGGGGATGAGGGACATGGGGTGGGGGTGGCCTTGGCAGTGCTGGGGGAAGGGTTGGACTGGGTGATCTGGAAGGACTTTTCCAAGCAGAACAACTCCCATGTTTCACTGATTCCAAGGACATCCTGGTGCTGAGAAATCCCTGCCAGTGGCTCAGCTCAGGGACAGCCCGGGTCTGGGGCAAGGTCAGGGGTGACAAGGTGTCATCACCAGGTCCAGACCTAACACTACACATCATAGCTCCCACCCAGCCCTGGCCATCAAGGGCTGGGCCTTTTCCTCAGTTTTCAGGGAGTTCTGATCCCTGGGGTGGGAATACAGATAAATTCCTGTATTGTATTACTGGGAAAGCAGGTGCAATGTCCCTCTTGGGGCTCAGATACAAGACCATGGTTAATTGTGCAGCTGGCAGAGATGTTTTGGCCATGACATCCCAAGGTTAAATATCATGGACGTGGAGAAATGCAGCTGAGCAGCAGAACAGCAGGAGCAGAGCACCCCATCCCCAGGGGGTGTTTTACCAGGGAGGGAAAAGATGCCCCAGGCCCAGGCTGGCAGAGTCTGGGGCTGTGGGGCTGGAGGCCCAGGAGGGGCACAGAGTGCTCCAGGGGTTCCTGTTGCAGCCAGAGACTGGGAAATGGGTTATAAAACCAATGGAAGTGCCTGGCAGGTTGCATCGCCCTGCTCCTCCTCCCAGGACCCAGAGGAAAAACTTCAGATGCTCTTTTACTGTAAAGGAGGAAACCCTTTGGTGGAGAGCAGGACTTCTGCCCACATTGTGCTGCTGGTCCTGGTCCTTCCCTGGAAAAGCTTTGGGGGGGGAAACCAGGGATGGGTGGGGAGGACCAGGGGGAAATAGTGACAGCATTGTCTGTGGGGGATGTTTCCTGGTGGCTCCTGCTCCTCTGGGGCTCTCCTGTCACAGAGATGCTGCTCTGGGCAGCTCAGGAGCAGTTCTGGATGATTTCCTTGGGTTGAGGTGCTCACCAGGGCTAGGAGGATGGCCCCCAGTAGTGGTGGCTTTAGCCCCTCTCCTCCTGGTGCTGCCTTCCCTGCCAAGCAAACCAACCCTCCCCCTCCCCCTCCCTCTGCCTTCCCTCCAAGCCTCCCCCAGCCCAGAGGTCTGAGCTGACCCAGAAGGAGTCACTGGAACCCAATTGCCCAAGAAGACAAAACCAACCAAGCCACCTTCCTGGCCTGAAATCCCAAGGGGGGGGTTCCCAGCTCTCTGGCACAGCTGGGAACAACCAGAGGCACCCCAGGGGACATCTGTCCAGGCAGTCAGAGGCAACTGAGTCCAATCATCCCGTTCCCCAGCCCTGAGGATGAGGAAGGTGTGGTTCCCTCCAGGTAATGCTCCTGGGGCTGCTCAGCTCCTCCTTCCCAGCTACTCCTTCCCGTCTTCTCCTTCCCAGCTCCTCCTTCCCAACTTCCAGCTGGGTTCTGGTCTGATTTGAGGGGGGGCTGGGTGGGCACTGGGGGTCCCTTCACCACTCTGGAACTCACCCCCCTGTCAGGAGCTGCAGATGGGCTGATGGCTGCAGGGAGAGCTGAACAGGAAAACGATGCTGCCAGCCGTGCAGTTCCTCCCTCCTCGGATGTGGAATGGGAACATCTCCACTCTGCAGCTTCTACAGACCTTCCCCTCGGGTGCAGAAGCCAAAACTCTTCACACACCAAAACCTCTGCTGGAATATTGAAAAGGAGGAGGAGAAAAAAAATCAGGCTCAGGTGCCTCACCCTGCTGGCCCAGCTTTAATTTCAGATGTGCCCCTCTCTGATCAGGAGGAGAAAGAGGTCTGAAAGAGTCAGCTGCTGAAGGGATGCCAATTAAATTCCAATTAAAATTAATGGCGATTGATTTCATCATTTCAGTTAAACAAACAAACAAACAAACAAAAAGTCACCAAACGAGGTGGTATCATTACTGCTGGAGCAGAATAGCTGAGCCCGAGAAGAAGGAGAGATTTAGGATGTGTTAAATCAGATTAGAGGGTGGTTGGGGTTTTGTGTGGGAGCAGCACATCCCCCCCTTCCCCTGGGCAAACATCTCTGCTGCAGCTCCCACTCCAAAAGGCTCAGCAGGAAAAGGGTTGGAACTCAACCCCAGGTTCTGGGCTGTGCAGCCCCAAAGGGTCAGGGCTCCTCCTGGAAACCTCTGGCTCCTCGGGAGGAGATGGGAGATGCTGGGAGACCCAGAGGCAAAAAGCAGCAGATAAGCCAAGTTCTTCCCTGGATTCAAAGCACCCAGAGCTGGAGCAGCACCCACTGCCCTTTGAAGCCAGGGGAGAGGCTCCATCCCCAGCCAGGGGTGTGAAAAGTGGGATTTCCAGTGGCATTATGACATTTTTTCCCTTTTCCCACTGCCTGTGGCTGCTGCTGCTGCTGAGCTGGAGGGCAGACTGGTGTCAGGATGGATCCCGTGCTTCCCAACACATCTGGGATTTGCTTCCAAGAGAACAGGTGAATAAAAGCAGCTCTGTTGCTGCCCATGTTTACGTTTTTTTGCACGTTTTCCTCAAAAGAAAAGCAACGAAAAAGAATGATATATCTATATCTCAGCCAGCTCTGCCCTCCAAGCTGTTACAGGTCCTGCTTGCTCTTAAAAACACAAATGTTTGCTGGAAAATTCCTCCCTGGTTGCAGAGGATGGGACATGACACAGCTGGGGGGGGGGGTTTGCTCCCCACCAGGCTCAGCCCTGCCCACCCATTGCCTTTGTGAGAAGAAAAAGGAGCCAAGAGGTTGTGCAGGAATGGGGATGCAGTCAGTGCAGGGCTGGGAGTTCCTGGCAGAGCAGAGGGAGCCTTTGTTTCAGAGAGGATGCCACACCTCTGGGGGGCCCTGCCAGAGGTACCCACCCTGCAACAGCCCCCAGGGACCCCCTCTCCTCGCCCAGGGGTCCCCAGGGGCTGCCTCCCTCCTACCTTCTCCTCAAGAACTCCAACCAATAACTCCAACCTCTTGCATGTCCTTTAATTTTGGTTTATTTTGAATAAAAATCTTTTTTTCTCCTCCAGCAATCACACTGGGGAAAAAAAAATCAAGTAAGGAAAGTCCTGGGCATGAAAACCTCCTGCTCCCTGAGTTCTCCTCTGATTATTTCTGGATTATTGGCTGGAAATCTCTTGCCAGTTTTCCTTCTGGTCCCAGGGCAGGGGGTCACCCCCAGGCAGGGACCCCTTTGGCTGTGAAGCTGGAGCCACATCCCCAAAAAGATGCTTTTAGTACCAAGTGTCTTATGCAAACCCAGGGTAGGAAGAGTTATTGGGGCCCTGAGAAAACCTTCCCTAACTTCCCAGGTAGAGAGAACCAAACTGATTCTGGATACTCCAGGGAGGGGGGGATTTCCCCCCACCCTCCCCATCCCATCCCATCCCATCCCATCCCATCCCATCCCATCCCATCCTATCCCATCCCATCCCACACCATCCCCATCTCTATCCCTATCCCATCACCATTGCCCCCCATCCCATCCCATCCCCATTCCATCCCACACCATTCCCATCCCCACCCCAATCCCAGTCCCTCCAAGCCCCTAATTTCAAGCAGATTTGGGTTTTTTTAGCCCCTGGGCAGGGATGGAGAAGGAGCCCCGGGAGGATCCCTCTGGCTCTGCCCCGAGCTGCCTCATCCTGCTTTTGTTCAGGGTGGGTGGAGGGGCCGGGAGGCACCGGGAGCATCCTCCCCACCCCACCCCGGCCTCGGGACAGCCAGAGAAGGAGCTTTATGATTTTATTTATTTTTTTTTTCCTGAGTGCTGTCAGGAAATGAGGCTGGGACAGAGCCTGGAGTTATCCCAGCAGAGGAGCAGGGCTGGGGGGGGTCCCTGGGAGCAGAGCTGGGGGCAGCAGGGGTCCTGGGCACCTCCTTTCCTGCCCCAGCAGCTGCACTGCAAAGGGATTTATCCTCTTAATCCCAGCCTGGATTGGAGGGGGAACCCCAAAGTTTGTGCCAGAGCTGCTGGGTGAGGCACCCAAAGGAGATCCAGTGCTTTCCAGGGACAGCTGGTGCTGCCCAGAGCAAAAGTGGAGAAAAGTCCCTTTTAGGGGAGGGGGGAGAAGGAGGCTTTTTCTTTTCTTTTCTTTTCTTTTCTTTTCTTTTCTTTTCTTTTCTTTTCTTTTCTTTTCTTTTCTTTTCTTTTCTTTTCTTTTCTTTTCTCTTCTTTTCTCTTCTTTTCTCTTCTTTAAAAGAATTTGCTTTTGGACAAGGTGGGGCCTCTGGAAAGAAAAGTCACTTTGCCTCCTGATGCTGCTGAGTTTGGTGTGGGGAGGGAACCAGTGCTGGGAGGGGTCTGCTAGGGGGGAGAGGCAGCCTGGGGGGCAGGGGGCCTCGTTCCACATGGGGGGCAAGGAGCCCTCTGGTGGCTTTTTAGGAAGAAAAAAACCAAAAAGAAATAAAAAGAAAAAGAAAAAAAAAAGAAAAAGAAAAAGAAAAAGAAAAAGAAAAAACAAAACCAAACCCAAACCCAACAACCCTGATTTTCCTGATATTGTTTTGCCCCTCTAAAGGAAATTCCAGGACTGGAAACCTTCAGGGAAACAATGAGCAGGGCAGGGGGTGAAGGTGGGCTGCCCCAGGTTGCTCCCCTTGCCCCCTCCCCCAGCCAGCTTTGCTTGTTAGGACAAACACCCAGATCCCAGAGTCAGTCTGTCCTGCTGGGATGCTCCCAGGGGTTCCATGCCCCAGAGTCTCTCTCTTTTCATGGCTGATGTCCCAGCCCTGCCACAGAGCAGCTCAGCTGTGCTGCAGGGGTTAACCCAGCCCACCCCCAGCACAGCTTTGTGCTGAGATGTGAGTTTTGGGAGCAAATGATTCCTTCCTTCCCTGGAACAGCAGCCTGGGCCCCGCTCCCTGCATCCCTGGGGCTGTGCCTGCTGAGTGATGCTCCAGCCCCCCAGCTGAGGGTATTGCTGGAGAAAAAGCCCCCAGCAGCAGTGGCAGAGCCCTTTCCGTGGGGGTGGTCACCTCTGGGGGGGGCAGGGACAATGTCCCCATCAGCACTGAGCTCCCTGGGCTGGGGGGTTCTGTGCCTGGGGAGTCCCCAATCTCCCGAGGTCCCTCAATACCTGATGTTTCTCCCACCACTACGTTCTCCTTCTCTCTGCCCCCACCCCAGGGGGAGATTCCCAGCCTGGGGAGCAGGGTTGGGCATCCCCCAGCTGGGGTCAGGTTTTTGTGAGCAGCCAGCTCATTCACAGGTCACCAGCTGGGAGCTGTTAAGCCCTTAAAGCACAATAAATGTCTGGGAAAGGGGATCTGCCCGGGCTGGAGCCAGCACAGCCCCTGCACCTCGGGGTTTAAAGAGCTCATTTGGGCCCTGGAGCTGGGGAGGGCAGGAGATGGGGTCAGGAATATCCCCCATGGCACCTCCTTGTTGCTCTTCTTCAGGGCAGGATGAGCCCTGGGGAGCTGGGATGTGTTCCTGGGTGCTGGAGCATCTTGGGACCCCAGGGGACCCCTCTGGAAAGGGATGCTCTGCATCCCAAGGGGGGGATGCTGAGTGCTGGGTCCTGAGCTGGGGGCTCTGTGCCCCTCTGGAGCTCTGTAGAGTTTGTCCAGGCAGCCCTAAAGATGCTCTCTAACCTCTGGATAATTCCCTGCAGGAAGCAGCCAGGGAATGACCCTGGGCTGATGGCTTTGGGGCCAGGCAGCTGGCAGCAGGTTCCCCAGCTCCTGCTCCTCCCTAGCCAGGCTATAAAACCCTTCCCGTGCTCCCAAGCCCCAGCAGGATCCCAGTTTCTCTCTTTGTTTTACTCTTGGCTGAGGTTTACAAGTTTTCAGTGAATAAACTGTTTGCAAAAGTATTTCCTAGAGCTGTCCCCATCGTGCCCAGCTCCTCGCCCTGCCCTGGGTTCTTGGAGCCAGTTCCTTTCTTTCCCTTCCTGCTGAGTTTGCTGAGGATGAGAAGGAATTAACCAAGCCCTGGGGAGCAAAGCCCAGCTCATCCCCACAGCTCTGGCTGGGCAGGAACCTCAGGGGCTGAACCTCAGGGCAGCAGAAAAGCCCCCAAGTTCTTCCAGGTAAAAAAAAAATTAAAATAAAATAATAATTTTAAAAATTTAATAAAACCCAAACAGGAAAACCAAACCACCCAAACCAAACCTCAGCCCTGCTTGTATTTCAGATCTCTGACAGCATTCATGCTTTCCCAGCCAAACTGGAAAGAAATCAAACCCAGGGTTCAGTGGCTGAAAAAAAAATTAAAACCTCTTGATTTGCTGAGCAGGGCAAAGCAGCCTCCTCTGGCTGGAGGGGGAGGGGGGGCTGGCAGCTTTCCCTCCCTCCCCAAGCCTTGGGGTTATCAAAAAGCCTGAAAGGTCCCAGCAGTGTCTGTGTCCCAGGAGGAAAACATCCTGCTGCAAACACGTCCTGCCAGCCCTGGATGTGACCCCAGCCCCCTGACCCAGCAGGGGATGCTGAGCCCCCCCCCGGGGTTTTTTCTCCATCACTGAACCCCCTCCCAGCCCCCAGCCCAGGCAAGAACCTCTGGACTCTGATTATATATGTCAGGGGTGTGTATCTATAGCTATCCATACATCAGGGGCTCCTTCCTACTGTCCTGCTGCCTCCAGCAGTGCCTCAGTTCTTCCTAATCCCCACAAGTTAAGAGTTTGGGGATTGTGTTTTTGAGATAATAATAAAACAGTTGTTATTGTTGTTGTTGTTGTTGTTGCTGTTGTTACCATCATTATCATCATCAAAACTTGGCAGGCAGAAGAAAACCTGCCCCCATTTTATGGTGCACTGGGACTTTCTGCTTTCTACCTCCTTGAAATCTTGAAAATAAAACCCAAAAACTCCACCCCAAATCCCACCCAAGCAGCTCTGGTGCAAAGGGGAAAGCTGGGTTTGCTGGGGGGATGCACTCAGGGAGTCCCCGGGCTCCTCCCTGGGGGCTTTTCAAGGTTTGCAGCCTCTGGTGTTTGTAGGAAACCACCAAGCCAAGAGGTCACAGGGGAAGAGTTGTGGGGTTTGAGTTGCTGTGTGGGTTTTCCCTCTGCCCCAGAGCTAAGAAACAGGATTTGGCTCTCCTGAGCTGCATCTGCCCCCCCCCTGCTTCCTCTGTACTGTGACCCCAAAGGTTGGTGGGTTTGGTTTTGGGTTTTTTTGTTTTGTTTTTTGGGTTTTTTGGTTGTTTGGGTTTTGTTTTTTTGTGGGTGTGGGTTGTGGTTTTTTGAGTTAATTAAAATTAATTAAAAATTAATTTAAAAATTAATTTTTTTTTTTAAATTTTAATTTTTATTTTCCAGGATCTGCCACAATGGGTTTGTCCTCAGGTGGGCAAAGAAGAGGTCAGAGAGCCTGTGGGTGCTGGGTTCTCATTAACACCTCAACGAGGGCTCCCCAGGTGGGGGCTGTCAGGCTAGGAAAGAAACAATAAAACCCAAACCAGACCTTAAAAAAAAAAATTAACTTCAAGGGTGTGAAGGGCCCCTCCCTGGGAGGTGCAGGTGGGTGCTGGGAGAGGCTCCGGGGTCTTTGAGGGGGCAGGAAGCTGGAGAGTACAAACTTCTTGCTGGTGGAGATCCCAGGTACCCGGGCTCCTGGGGAGCTGCTCAGGGCTGGCACATCCCAACTGGGATGGGGATGGGACACGGGGGGTGCTGCGGGGAAAAGCTGCTGGGGGCTGCTGGGGGCTGCTGGAGGCTGCTGGAGGCTGCTGGAGGCTGCTGGGGGCTGCTGGGGACTGCTGGGAGCTACTGGAGGCTGCTGGGAGCTGCTGGGGGCTGCTGGGGGCTGCTGGGAGCTGCTGGGAGCTGCTGGGAGCTGCTGGGAGCTACTGGGGGCTGCTGGGGGCTGCTGGGGGCTACTGGGAGCTACTGGGAGCTACTGGGGGCTACTGGGGGCTACTGGGAGCTACTGGGAGCTACTGGGGGCTGTGGGGGCTACGGGGGAAAGCTGCCGAGGGCTGCTGGGGAAAGAAAGATGCTGGGGGCTCTGGGGGCTGCTGGGGACCGCTGGGAGCTGCTGGGGAAAGATGCTGGGGGCTCTGGGGCAAAGATGCTGGGAGCTGCTGGGGGCTATGGGGAAAAGCTGCTGGGGCTGTGGGGGAAAGATTCTGGGGGCTGCTGGGAGCTGCTGGGAGCTGCTGGGGGCTGTGGGGGAAAGATACTGGGGGCTGTGGGGGCTGCTGGGGACCGCTGGGAGCTGCTGGGGGCTGTGGGGGAAAGATGCTGGGGGCTGCTGGGGACTGCTGGGGAAAGATGCTGGGGGCTGTGGGGGCTATGGGGAAAAGCTGCTGGGGGCTGTGGGGGCTGTGGTGCAGTTTCAGGGCTGGTTCGTTCCCTGCCCCACAGCTCTGTCCGGGCTGTCAGTCCCGGCCCGGTCCCGGCGCTCTGTGGCCCAGCAATCCCGTTTTTGGGAACCGATGGTTTTTTAGGAGCCGATGGGGAAGCGGTTCCGATGCGGCTCCTGCCCCGCCTGCTGCGGGTTTGGAGGTTCGGTCCCGCACCTGCCCCTGGCTGTGCCCCATTGCGGGGTGTGAGCCGTGCCGGGGGTGGCAGGGGGGGTCTGGCAGGGGGGGTCTGGCAGGGATCTCCCATCCTCTTGCCTGGCTGGGGGGGAAGGTGCTGCCTGGGCACGGGGATTCGCTGCCAAACGCTGCCCGGCTCCTGCTCCCAACCCAGCGGGGCTCCCGCTGCCCCCTGGCTCTGTCCCCAGGGGGTGACAACCAGCGGGGGGGGCACTGGAGATTGGCACCGGCAGTTTGCGAAGTGAGATCGTTTGCAAAACGAACGGGGGGCTGCGGTGCTGCTCCCCCCCCCCTCCGGCAGCCCCCAGGTACCAGGTGGCTTCGGATGGAGCTTTTTTGGGTTTTTGTGTTTTTGGGGTTTTTTTTGGGTTTTTTTGTTTGGTTGGTTGTTTTTTGTGGGTTTTTTGTTTTGTTTTTTTATGGTTTTTTGGGGGGGATTTTTTTGGGGTTTTTTGGGTTTTTTGTTTTGGGTTTTTTTTTGTTTTGGGTTAAAATTTTGGGTTTGGGGGTTTTTGGGGGTTTTTTTGGTGTTTTTTTATGGTTTTTTGGTTTGTTTTTTTGGGGGAGGAGTTTTTTTGTTGTTTTTGTTAGTTTGTTTGGTTGGGGTTTTTTTTTTTGTTTTTTTCCCCAGTTTTGGGATACTCTGTCACCTCCTGGGGACGTCCTGAACCACGGCCAGGTCTGGGGTCTTCCTGCGGGGAAGCACAAAGGGCACACACAGGGATGTGACCCCCACTCCCCCCCCGGGGCAGCTGTGCCTGGGTTTGGGGTGGGTGTGTGTGGGGTGTCTGCCCGCTCTGCATCCTTTCTGTCTGCCTCGGATTGTCCCTCTGTCTGTCTGTCCCTCTGTCCCCAGGCTGGTGGAGCACCCAGGCAGCTCTGGGTGATGGAGTCGGATTTATCCAACCTATTTCTGGGAATTTTTGGCGGAGTTGTTCCACCCCCATCCATCCATCCATCCATCCATCCATCCATCCATCCATCCATCTCCCCCCCCTTTTCCCTGCCTGCTCCTTCCCCTGCCTGCAGAGCCCCAGCTGTGAATCTCTGCTGCCCTCTCCTGTCCGTGCTGCCGGGATTTGGGGGGCATTGAGGGGTTTCCAGCAGCTAACTGGATCCCTAGGGAGCATTCCAGAGAGAATTACCCACCTGCCATCAGCACAGTTATTAATGGGGGGAGGGATGGGGTTGTCTTAGGGTCTGGCACCCCACAGCCCCTGGGAGCTGCAGGGCAAGGCCTTGGCATCTTCCAGTTCTTTTATTTTTTTTTTTTTTTTATTATTATTTGAGGGGTTTTTAACATTGCTGCCAACCTCAGGAAGTGGAAGGGAAGTCAGGAAGTCATTTCCAGCAGAGAAAAATGATGGTTTGAGCAGCAGCAGCAGCACAGGACCCTTCCAAAACGCCCGACGAGCAGGTGGCAACACATTTTAAAACTTCTTTTCCCATCCCCTCCTAAAATCCCACGTTGATGGGAGGTGTGGTGACAGCACAGCTCTGCTTAGGAGAGGTTTCTGGGCTGTGTTTGGAGCTGTGCAGCTCCCAGCCAGGACCCTCGGGCACCTCCAGAGCTTTGCTTTCCCAGGAACCTCAGACTGAGGCTCCCCGAGCTCCCACCCTTCCTAACAATGGAGTTTTTGCCACCTGGTGATGGGGGGGGGAGAACCCAAACCTAACAAGTTCTCAGGAAAGCAACTGGTTTTTTGGCAGAGGAAGGTGTTGAGGGAAAGAAAGTCCATGTGGTTTAAAAGGCACCTTGCTGCTGGGGAAGGGATTCAACCTGTGCCCCCCCTTAGCAAGTGTAGGAGGGGGAGACTTCCTTGCACCCCCTGCGTGGATGAAGTTGATACAGAAGGTGGGTGACACCTTAGGGAAGGTTTTGCTGCTGTTTGCTCCCTGGAATATCTGGATTCTCTGCAAATACCTGAGAATTTCCCTCTCCCCTCTCTCCCTGCTGGTAGGCACAGCCGGAGATGGGGGCCCTGTGTCCCCCCCTCGATGCCAGGCAGGATCTGGGCTGTGCAGGGATTTGTTTACCCATCCTGGGGAACCACAGTGGTGTTATTCTTATTCCTGCCCTGGCTGCTGGCCCGGCAGCTCCTGGGCCCTGGCAGACACTGCTGCATTTCACAGCCCCACTCAATGCCCCTGTGTCCGCCCCTCCAAACATCCCGCACCTCCACAGCCCCCCGGGGATGGGGAAGCCACCAGCACGGGGGTGCAGGGGGTGGGGGACACCCCCGGGGTCGCAAGGCTGTCCCCAAACCCCTCTCATCCGAGACCACCACCCCACCGCTACCTCGGTGAGGAGGAGGAAGAGGAGGAGGAAGAGGAGGGGGGACGTGGTGGCCAGTCTGGGCTGGGGTGGTGGCCAAGGTACACAGGCCACGTCTCGCAGTGAACCCCAGCCAGAGCTGACCCAGCCTTGCTCCAGCCCAATGCCTCTCACCTCCTCCCCCAGCCCAGCAGACGTGGCAGGGGCTGTGGGATGCACAGCTTGGCTCTGGGGGGTGCCCCCCGTGGGACCCCTCTTGCCCTCCCCCAAGGCCTGGTCACTGAACCCTTCTGGTTTGGGGTTACCAAACCCAACCAGTGACCTCTGCCAACTGGGGTCCATGGGGACAGCCCCACACTGGGAGGGTATCCCAGGGGAAGTGGGGGATTCCCCCACTCCGGAAAGCTTTAGGTCTCAGCTCCACGGGGTGCTGAGACATCTCAGATCAACAGTAACTTTGGAAGGGTTGGACCAGCTGCTCCTTGGGGTCCCTTCCCACCTGACACTGTCAGCAGAGCACATCCCTGGGGTGTTGAGTTCAGCCCCTGCCCCTACCTGGGAGTGGGGTTTTTGCTTGCTGGGACCCAAACCCTGGCTTTGTTGGCTCTGATCTCCAGGTGGGTCCATGGGCTGCTGGTGTTTCTCTGGGGTCAGTGGTGAGATTGTGTGCAGCCTCAGCAAGTTTCCCAACTCCAGGGGTTCCCTGAGGGTCTTCAGGGTCAGGATGGATGGGCCTTGGGGCAATCTGTCTTTAGGGGTAGGGGGTTGGTCTAGAGGATCTTTAAGGTCCCTTCCAACCCAAACCCATCTGGGACTTATCAGGAAGGAGCCCATAATCCCAGCTCACATAGGACAGGACCATCCTGGGGAGCTGAGGGCGGAGAGAGGAGGAGTTCTCTTGTTGTCTGTTGCCTTTCTGAGGGTTTCACCAGGTTCCTGAGCTCTGGGGGACACCGAGGCAGCCCAGGGGACATCGAGGCAGCCTGGCTGCCACCCAGCCCCGGCCTGTGTGCCACAAACCTGCTTGGAGAAAAATCCCTCCCAGATTTGGAGGGATGAAAGCTGTTTGAAAGGCTGAGCGAGAAGTCTTAATTAATATTTAAACAGCGTGGTGGAATTTGTCTAAATCCTGCTAGATTAAAGGCGGGCATGGGAATGGATGGGCTGGAATTCCTGATGGCAGTGGCAGCAATCCCTGCTGCTGGGAGAGGTGGTGGCCAAGCTCGGGGGCTCCAGAGCCCCCAGGAGCTGGCCCAGAGGCTGCTGTCTGAGGGCTGAGGGGACTTCTGGCTGGGGGTGACATTTGTGCCCTGCATCCTGTGAGCTGGAGAGGGGAATGGGGGAAGCTCCGAGGGTGCTGGTGGTCAGCAAACAGCTCCTTGTGCTGGGTGGAGCTGGAGGGGCTGCTCCTACAGCCTCTGCTCCTGGGGTGAGGGCTCCTCTTTTGGGGATGGAAACGAAAGAGAAGGAGCATTTCCCTTCCTGACACAAAGCGATGAGGATTTCAGGCTGAATTCCTCATTATTCCCCAAGTTTATGTGTGTGTGTGTGTGTGTGTGTGTTCTCTGTCTCCAGCTTCCATTCTCCCAGCCTAGCCAGGGCATTTTTGGGCAGGGCAGAGCTCTGCCATCACACCCCCCCCCCTAAGGTCCCATCACTGTCCCCAAATGAACGCAGCTGCACCTTCCCTGCCCCCTTCCTGCAGAGCTGGAGCCGGGGGTCCTGCAGGGCCAGGCACCCACCCGCTGCTTTTTGCCCTTTGTTTTGATGCTCAGGCCGAAGGACCTTGCCCTCCTCCAGCCTTCCCACCAGCACCGGGACTGGAACCACCCCGGGGAGCTGAGGATCCTCCCGGGCTGCGGGGCTGGGCTGCACATCACCTGCTCCCCCTGCCTGAGGAAACCCCCGCTGCACCTTCCCAGCCTCTGGCACTCCGAGGAAAGCTGCTGCCACCTCAAAACCACTTGCAAATACCTCCTGTTTGCTCACACAAACTCTGCAAAAAACACCCAAGTGTTTTCTTCTGGTTTTTTCTTTTAGTGCCTTCTGTGCTTGCAGCGGGGCTGAGCCCCCCCAGCACCACCCCCCTTGTCTGATTTCAAGCTGGCCACACTTGCAGCACATTTTCACAAGTGATTTTTTTTTTTCTTCCCCTCCCGGGCAAAAACATCCCCTGGGTTTTTTTTCTTTGGTTTGGTTTGGGTTTTTTTCTGTGCTCAGCTCTGGCAGGGGTTGGAGAAGAACCCTCTGTGCTGTTTGAGATGCTGCAAGCAAGGCTGGAGTGAGCATCCTACTCTTTATTTTTGGGGGGGATACATGTCCATCCCCCATCCCACTCACTTTTCGGGGGGGGGGGGGATGTGTGTCCATGCCCCATTCCTGGTGCCATCCTGCAGGGAGCCAGGGAAGGTGCTCCAGCCCCCAGGAGGTTCCAGCTTGGGGCTGCTGACTCGTGGGCTTTGCTTACTGTGTGCACAGCTGGAAGGGAAAAAAAAAACCCAACCCCAAACCAACCCCCTGGTCGAGGCGTGCAGCCACTGCCCTACCTGAGGAAATGTTTTTTCCTGCCTGGAGCAGGGGCTGGCAGCTGGGCAGGCAGAAAGAAGCCTTGCAGCTCGGTGGTGTTTGCTCAAGCAAACATCTGCGGCAGCCTCGGGTGTTCCTGGCTCTCCTGGTCACTTCCCGGCAGCAGGGAGGCAGGGAAGGTGCCTTCCCCCCCTTGTTGGGAAGTCAAGGTGACCTCCAACATCTCCCCAGTGGGGATGCTGTGGTCCAGCAGCACCCGCTGTCCACACAGAGCATCCTCTGCTTGGGGGGGGGGAGGGGGGCAGCACCCAGCATGGTTTTTGCCCCCCTTGTCAAGCCCCACGCTGTGGTTCCTCAGAGCAAAAACTGAGCTGAGACCCCAGGAGGGGAATGGGGAGCAGGAGCAGGGTTGTGTCCCCCTGTGCTGGGCACCCCAACTCCTGGGGTCAGTGTTGGACCCCAAGAAGGAGATGGAGGGTCTGGAGGGTGTCCTGAGGAGGGCACTGGGGCTGGGGAAGGGGCTGGAGAGCAAAGAGAAGTCTGGGGAAGTTGTGAGGAGCAGCTGAGGGCCTGGGGGTGCTGATCCTGGAGCAGAGGAGGCTGAGGGGAGACCTTGGGGCTCTCTGCAACCCCCTGAGAGGAGGTTGGAGCCAGGGGGGGTCGGGCTCTGCTCCCAAGGAACAAGGGATGGGACAAGAGGAACTTTTGGCCTCAAGTCTCTCCAGGGGAGGTTTAGGTTGGAGCCGGGGAACAATTTCTCCCAGGAAAGGGCTGTCCGGGTGCATTTTTGCTTGCCACCTCCAGGAGCAGCAGAGCCCAGGGGAAAAGGGGGGATTTTGAGCCTGGGATCTCTGCAGAGGCTCCAGGCCTCTCCAGACCTGGGTTTCTTTATCTGCAGAGCAATGGGATGCACCTTGGGCCCAGTTATCCCGGTGATGTGTGGTCCTGAGAAGGTTTCCTGGAGGAAAACCACGAAGAAAGGGAAAGAGACCACGGGAATTCACTGTGTTAGAGCAGAGATTTCAGGGGAGGTTGAATTTGCCTCAATCTCCTGAAATTTCAGTGGGATTTGGGAAAGAAACTCTTAGATCCCAGTGAGAGGAGGTTCCACAAGCACTGTGGAGGGTATTCTTTCCCCCTTCTTATCTGTAGATGAACAAATAAAAACAAGGGAGAAGGCAAGAGGCAGGATGATGCAAGGGGCAGGAGGTTGGTATCTCTGGGATGTTATTACAGAGCAGATGACCTGGCACTGAAAGAATTAAAATAATGTCATTCCTGTTTGCTCTGGCTCATTTTTAATACGCCAGTCACCTTGACATTTCTAAAAGAATTTTTCAAGTATGTAAGTTAAAAAAAAAAATAAAATTATGCAACTTGACAAAAGCAAGGGGGGGATAGTCGAGGCTGCTGGAATAAACTGGGAGCTTGGGGTGGTGTGTGAGGTGTGCCTGGCCTGGGGAGGATGCTGGGGTGGGATAAAGAGGGAGGGATAAAGGGGTGAGGGGATGGGGCAGCTTGGGGCTACCCCAGGGCCAGTGCTGGCCAGACTGGGGCTGCTGGGTGCCCCAGCAGTGGGTGCAGCCCCAGCCCAGGGAGGCTTTGGTGGTCCTTAGGGACATGGTTTAGTGATGAGCTCACAGCCTGCCCAAAGGTTGGACTGGGTGATCCTGAAGTTCTCTTCCAACCACAGACATTCTGGGAGTCTGGGATTTTGTGTGTTGCTGCTTTTAAAGGAAATGTTTGGATGCAAAACCAAGCAGCCTTCCCCCAGCACCCTCTGTTCCTCCGGGAGCATGGGATGGGGAGGGGTTCTGAGGACAGCCAGACACCCTCCTTCCCTAGCCCTGGCTGGAGGTGCTGCTCCTGCTGCTGCTGCAGCCCCGGAGCAGATCATTTGCCTGGGTAATTGTATGCTTTGCTGTTAAGTCTATTGATTCTGAAAAGTTAATCAGACAATTTGGAGGTGCTATATCTTAAAAAACATGAAATCCCATTAAACTGATTAAATTAAAACCGAATCCACCTTAAATAACCCCATGCAACTTAAAACTGTTGAAATAGCACATTGTGTTCAAATAAAATTATTTCAGTCAAACAAGGCTGCCAGGAGCTCTGGTGTCACAGGGAGCTCCTCCAGCTCCAGGGATCCCCCCCTGACACCCCTGCTCTGTGCTGGGACAGGCTGAGGGGCTCTCCAGGGTCAGTCCCTGTGGGTGATGCTGGTGAAGATGTGGCCACAGGGGTGGGAGGGATGTGGTGCAGCCTGGAGAACCTTCTCCTTGTGGCTGGGAGGGAGGTGATGCTCAGCAGTGCTTCCTTCCCAGGAATACTGGGTTGTGGGGCTGTGTCTGAGCTGTGGTGTGGTTTTCAGGTGGTTCATGCATTGTGCTGAAACCTGAGAAGCTTCTTGACACTGATCATGGAATGACCTGGGATGGAAGGGAACATCTAAAGGAATGGAGACCAACCAGACCAGGTTACTCAGAGCCCTCTCCAGCACAGCCTTGGATGTTCCCAGGGATGAGGCATCTCCTCATCTCCTCCTGGTAAAAATTGTGCTCCTAGGATCTGGTCTGAACATCCCTGCTTTCAGTCTAAAGCCACCACCCCTTGTGCTGTCCCTGTCAGCCCTGGGTGCTTTGCTGTGTGATGTTTGAAGGGGTGCTGGGTGCTCAGCCTGAGGTGGTGTCTGGGGTCCCCTCGTCCCCTCGGCAGCCAGAAGGACGCTGGATGTGACTCCTTTGCCCTCGGGTCATGCCTGGCACCGGCTCTGGCTCTGACGATGTCAGTGTCGTGATTTAGGCAACACCTACAGCAGAGAGCACGGGGGGGCTGTCAGCTTGGGGGGAGCTCCCATCCTGCTGGAACCCCCATCTTGATGGAACCCCCATCCTGATGGAGCTCCCATCCTGCTGGAACCCCCATCCTGCTGGAAGCCCCATCCCGATGGAACCCCCATCCTGCTGGAACCCCCATCCTGCTGGAACCCCCATCCCGATGGAACCCCCATCCTTCTGGAGCTCCCATCCTGCTGGAACCCCCATCCTGCTGGAACCCCCATCCCAATGGAACCCCCATCCTGGTGGAACCCCCATCCCTACCACCCTGGGGGCTGCAATCTCTCTGCAGCACCTGACCCCCCCCCAAACCATCTCTCCTCCCAGCATGAGCCACCCAGCTCGGGGAGTTCTGTGGTGTGACAGGGGTGGCAGCGGGAGCTGCTCTCAGCTGTCTGAGGGACAGGAAAAGGTGTTTTGGGTTATTTTATCTGGGGATTGGTGCTGATCGCATCCCTCGGGCAGCGCAGAGCCGCGCTCCGGGCATTGCCGGGCCGGGCCGGGCAGAGCGGGGCTGGTGTCGGGGGGCAGATCAGTGGCGGATTGCTCAGCCTGTTCCCTTCCAAATTTGATTATTCCCCCCCTTCCCCAGTTCTACCAACTCTCCTCCTTGAAGTCCGGCTTGCGAGCCGGGCTGGATGTGTTTGTAAAGAGAGAGCGAGCTCCTTTTGTGCTTTCCAGGCAGCGATAATCACACCCCCGGGGGACACACAGGGGACACATCAGCTCCCTGCACCCCTCCCGAGGAGAATTCTGCTCCTGAAGGGCTTCTCCTGCGTCCCCCTCTAGCTGGCCTGCAGGTTTTTTGGGAAGCCGACCCAAAGAAATGTTTTTCCCAGTGGGATGGGCACCAACACACCGAGCCCCCCATCCCTGGAAACAAACCGAGGGCGTGGGGATGTTATCTGGGAGGGGGTGTTGATGGCTGAGGGTGCTGCTGCCTCCCGGGGCACATGCTCGCTCACGTTTATTTACCCACAGAGTCACCAAAAGCTGGGAAAAGGCTTTCTAGAGGCTTTTCCATTGGCAAGCTGCATCCTGCCCCCAGTATACACCATGGAGAGGTGGCTTGGCAGCATGTGTAGGCAGGTCGGGGGGGGGGGAAGGACCCAGGGGGCTTTAATATTTGGGGGGCATTGAGCAGGCAGCATGGGGCAGGGCTGCAGGTGCCTTTCTGCCTTTTCTCTTCTCTCCAGGCCCTGTGTGATGCTTCTGCCCGAGCAGAACACATCCGATTCCTGAACCTTCCTCTGAACCCCCCCGTCAATCCCGAGTGCCACTGTTTGCCTGCGCTGCCCCCGGAGAAGCGGGCAGGGGGGTGGCAGGCTGCTAAATTCCCAGCCCTGACCCCTTGCAGAGCTGCCAGGCTGCTTTATCTCCCCCCGCAGCACCCCCGACAAAGGATGCTCCTCCAGCCGCTGCCGTTTTTCACCGCCTCGTTCACGGCTGCGAGCTGTCAGCGGGGAATAAATCCCGAGTGTGTGTGTGTCCTGCCCACCAGCAGCGGGGAACCTTCCTCCCAAGGCTGCCGGGTGGGTGCCAGCAGCGAAGCCCCCCCCGGGTTGGGCATAATCCCCCGGCAGAGTGAGAGGAGGGAGGGCACATCCCCCCCCGCAGGGAGCAGCCCATTAACATCTGTATGTGGGAGGAGCAGCGGGGGGCTGGGGGGGCTTCCTGAATCCACATCCCTCCCAGGTGCTGTTTGCCCACCCCAGAGGCAGGGCTCGGAGGCAGCTGTGTCCCCCTCCCCCGGGTCAGGAAGCGGCAGCCTCATCCTCTTCCTCCTGCGGGGGGGGGGGGGGGCTCTGCATCACAAGGCCCGGGGGTGGGGGGGATTGCCTCGGCTCGGGGGTGGGGGGGATGCTGTGTTTGCCGGGGTCCCCGGGAAGCTGATGAGGTGCTAATGTAAGGGCTGCCGGGAGCCTTTTGAGCCTGTGAACCCCCGGCTTGATGGCAAACACCCCCCCTGAGAGTGCAGCTGGGGTGGGGGGGTGGCAGGCAGGGGGAAAAAAAAAAAATCTCATTTTGCGGTGGGAAAAACCTAAAGAGCCGGGGGGCAAGGCCGGGGGGTGAGGGAGGGAAGCGGGGATGCTGCCAGCCCGGGGGGTGGTGGGGAAATGGCTTCTGTGGATTGGGAAGGCTGGGCTGGAAGTGGGTCTTTTGTGATGGAGAGAGTGGGGTCAGTGAAAGTAGTGTGCTGGGGTGAAAGTGGTGATGCTGGTGCCCTGCGGCAGGGGAGGGGGAGCTGGGGGGGCTTGGCCTGGAGGAACAGGCAGGGTGGGCATGGGCACTGTGCTGCCTGTGCTGGGCATGGAGGGTTGGGTGGGGGGATGGAGATGGGTGGGTGCTCAGGTGGATGGAGGTGTTTGGATGAGCAGGGGTGCTCAGGATGAAGATGTTTGGGTGGACAGGGGTGCTCAGTGACAAAGGACTAAGAATAAATGACACCATTTTCTTGCCTTTCCTGATTCAGAAACCAAGTGTGTGCCATGGGGCACCTTTTGGCATCAAGGCCAAGGTGTGACACATCCAGATGCCCATTCCCATCACCCTCATGCCTCAAAACATCCCCAAAGTCCAGACCTGGAGGCAGACACCACGGGCTTCATCCAGGAGCTGCGGTGGAGCAAGAGGTGCAGGATCTGCAGAGATAAGGACCAGTCCTGCTGTCTGCACCAGGAGCCACCACTGATGAGGTGTGTACTGGTCCCTGTCCCCTCCTGAGTGGATTTAAGTGCCAGGGGAGACCTCGGGGAGGTCTGGGCTCCTGTGCAGAGATTGAATTAGCGGGGATGGAGCCGGGGAGGCTGGTGCTGCAGGAGATAAGGAATGTCCTCTGCTCCCTTCCCGCACGGGGCTGGGGCTGGGTGGGACCGGGTGGCTGCATATCCCCAGGGAATGGGTGTCCTCAGCTCGGGAAGTGAAGAGGAAGCAGCCTGTGAGCAGGTCCAGCCCCCAAACCATCACCAAGGCGGCTTCTTGGGCCCAGCTGGATGAGTTTGGGGAGGGTGTGCTCCTTCCTGCAGCTCTGCAGCTGCAGAGGTTGGGAGGGGAATGCCCACAAATGCCTCAGACACCTTGGCTTTTTCTTCCCTTTTCCTTTACCCTCCAGATCCCTTTTCACTTTACCATCTCTCCTCTTTACCATCTCCCTTTTCCTTTATTTTTCACACCATTTTTTTCCCCCCAGGCTGCAATCTGCTGCTAAGCCATGCAAACAACCCCCAAAGCACAGCTCAGTGGCAGTGGGGGATGCTCAGGTGCCTTTAGAACCACCCCCCAGGACAACTCGTTGCCTGCTCCCTGCCCCGAGTGCCAGCCAAACCCTGCCAGCCCAGTGCCCACCAAAATCCCCAGTGGCCACCGAAATTCCCCCCTGGCTAGCACCTGAGGGCTAGGGGGGCACCGCCTCTGCCCCACGGATGGAAATAGCAGCAGCTCTGTTGATTTTACAGCCACAGCCCTGACTGTACCAGGCTGCTGGTGCTGCCTGCAGCTGTGGATTTGGGCTCTGTTTGTTTGTTTTTAACAAACCTCTCTATTTTTTCCCCCCCTGCGTGCGGCCCATCAGCTCCTCAAGGTTGGGGTTCACCCTGAGGGATTGGGGATGCTCACCAGTTCCTCTCATCTCCTTTTAATTTTTTTTTTTTTCCCTAAAAAAGACCAAAACAACAAACCACACCAAAATCCCAGAAGCATAAAAGACCTTTGTCTGAATCCCCCGTGGCAGAGCAGCAGCCGAGGATGATGGCAGCCCCGGAGCTGGGTGCCCCCCCAGCAGCACCCCAGTAGCAGCAGGAGGGTGATGCCTCCCCAGGCCAGCCCCGGCAGGAATGTTTGCTGTCACCACAGCCTGCGGGCAAGGAAATATTTTCCAAGGCAAAAAAGGCCTCCCAGTGTATTTGGCGCTGACGGCTTCCAGCAAGCCCTCTGTAGCCGTCTTGTTCTGCCGCCGCCGGGACACCTACCCGGAGGAAGAGAGGAGGCGAAGGTGGGAGAGCTTTAAAAAGCTCTGGTTAAGTTTGTTCCACCCTGACCGTGCCTCCCCCCCCTCCCCGACAACGAGGAGGTTGGAGGCTGCAAAACCCCCCGGGAGGGTGGTGGTGTTTGGGGTGGGGGTAGAGGGTTCCCCAGGTGCTGGGGATGCTCTTGGTCACCCCAGGGAGGAGGAGGAGGAGGAGGGTGCTGGGGGGGATGCGAAGGGATGTCCCAGCTCCTTCCCAGGCTGTGACCTACATTCCCAGCTCGCTCTGCTCATTGAAACCCAGTGGTGATGACGGTATTACAGGTTGGGCTCGAAGTATGTGCCTCCAGGTCTTTACTCTGGCACTGAAACAAAACCTACTCAGAAAGCGGTGAAAAAAATAGACCCCGGCTTGTGAATGCAGTTGATTGGAAGTTTTTCCAGCAGAAAGTGCTTGTCTGACCCGTGTAAAATCGTTCCTGGGGCGTGTGTTGATCTGGGCAGTGTTTCCTCTGAAAAAAAAAAAAAAAAAAAAAAAAGAAAAAAAAAACGAAAAAAGAAAAAAGAGGAAAAAAAGAAAAAAAGAGATCAGAAGGGAGGTGGGGAAGAAATATTTGGAGAGAGCCAGAGCCACTGCCTTCAGCAGAGCTTTTCCATCCCGGCTGCAGGAATGGCTCTCCCTTGGAAACACACTTTATATAGCAGGCTAAAAGCAATTTATTTAGCAGGCTAAAAGCAATTTATTTAGCAGGCTAAAAGCAATTTATTTAGCAGGCTAAGAGCTTCAGCCTTAGCTGCCCCCTCCTGCCACATCTTGCCCTCAGAGGGGGCAAAACCCAGCGGGGGGCTTGGCTGGGGGGATGCTCCTGCTGCCTCCCCCTCCAGCAACACCAAGTTTACCTCCAGGTGGGAGATGCTGGCTTAGTTTTATGGGGGAAAAGGGTCTTATCAGGCCTGAGGAGCCATCCCCTGGGACAAGCCCTGGTGGGCATCCCCCTGGGTCAGCCTGTCCTGTCCTGTCCTGCCTGGGACCCCCAGCTCTGGGGCTGCCCCTGCCCTGACCCACCCCATGTCCTGCCACCCCCTTTGTAGCCTGGGAGCAGGTGCTCAAAGCTTGTCCTGGAGTCCTGGTGGGTCTTTGCATGGGGAAGATGTATTTTATTTTTTTCCCAAGCAGGAGAAAGGCTTCCTCAGCCAGGGGAATGTTTGCTTGGCAAAACCTGAGCCGCTCAGGCAGGCAAAGCTCCCCCGGCTCTGCAGGGCAGGCAGGTGGGGATGAATTATTTTCTTTGCCTGGAAATGAGTGGGGTGGAATTAAAATCTCATTGCAGGTGGCAGCAGCCCATGGTCCTGGTGATGGATGCTGCTGGCCCAGGCGTTTGCCCCCGAGATGGGGTGTCCAGCCCAGGATGAAAACATCAGTGTGAGCTGGGCCCCAGGGGACTCCCGGCTGATGGCACAGAAATGGGCTTGTGCACCCTGAGCCCCAGCAGATTTATGGGGTGATCCTGGGCTGCTATTAGTGGTAAAGCAACCGCAGACTCACAGACAGGGTTTGAGTCCCAAGCAAGCTCTGGTGTGTTGGTTTGTTGGGGTTTTTTTCATTTTTCTTTTTTTTCAGAGCATCCACCTCCCATCTCCGCCGCGTTTTGCCGGTGGCTTTGCCAGGGACACCTCGTTCCCGGCTGTGTGTGGGGCACCCGGGGAGATGGGGTCCCCTGGGAGCCGTGGGGGTGATGCAGAAAAGATAGGGGGGGGGTGTGACCCAGGAGCTGGGAGCAAAACCTGCTCCGAAATGGAGCCCTCGGCGCTGGCCCGGCGGTCGGGCTCTGCTATTTATACCCGCTGAGCTCGAGAGGAGCCTTGCAGTATAAATGAAGCTATTTTAAAGGTCTTGGCCAGGTATAACTGGTTTAAACAAGGCCGGTAATGACTCAGAGGGCTATAAATGTCCGTCAGAGTCCACAGAGGAGCTGCCGGGGATTGATCTCCCGGGCAAGCAGCTTCCTGGTGCCATGCGAGAGCCTCTGCATCAGCCCGTCCCTGAGCTCCCACCCCAGCCCCCCCCAGACCCTCCCCCCAGCATCCCTTCCAGCTCCCTTCATCCCCAACCCCCCATCAGCATCCCTTCCATCTTCCTTTATCCCCAGCTCCCTCCCAGCATCCCTTCCAGCTCCCTTCATCCCCAGCCCCCCCTCAGCATCCCTTCCATCTCCCCTCATCCCCAGGCCCCCCCAGCACCCCTTCCATTTTCCTTCATCCCCAGCTCCCTCCCAGCATCCCTTCCAGCTCCCTTCATCCCCAGCCCCCCCTCAGCATCCCTTCCATCTCCCCTCATCCCCAGCCTGAAGGGGTCTGGTGTTTGGTGCCACGATTTGGGATGTGGTCCCCATGACCCCCTTTCCAGCTCGATGCTGGCAGCTCCAGCCAGGCTGGGGGATAAGGGGATGCTCCAAGCCCTGCTCTGGGTGGTCACATCTCTCTGGGGTTTATGGGTTGTTTGAAGTCTCTTGTAACTGGGTCCATGTTTGAGGTGCTGGGGGTGATGCACTGGACCATCTGGGGCTCCAGAGGGTTTGGTTTATGTGTTCAGTAGTGAAATTCTCTGCATCCCTCCTCCCCCAGGGACTGAAGCAGCTTCAGACCAGGCCAGGCTGGAAGGGTTCCAGCAGAAAGGGGGTTTGGTAGGAAATAACAGGGCTTTTTTTTTTAAGCAGAGGGTTTTCTTGGGTTTTCTTTCCTCTATTCAATTTTTCTGTTTGCTTTCTTATTGTAAAACCAAAGACATTTCAGTTTTCAGCAACTGATAATTAAACGTTTTAAAAAAAATATATATTTCCCCAGAGTGAAACCAAAACCTGAATACTCTTCTCATCCAGGTAGAGCTTCCCCTGCCTGCCAGGGCCTTTGGGGACAAAGCTGAGGAAAACACCCATGGCAGGACTTCCCTGGGAGGTGAGGATGACTTTTCTCTTGCCTTCCTTTTCCTCCCTTCCTTTCTCCCATCACTCCCACCCCCCTCAGCACCCCTCTCAGCAGGAGCAGCTCAGCAGGATGACTCCCTTGGCTCTGGGTTTCTCACCCCGGACATCATCCCAGATGCCAGCACATCTTGTTTACCCACTGCAATGTTCTGGTGCAGGAAACCAGCTCCGAGGTGTCACGTGGGCCCCGGTAAACACCCAGCAGATGCACTCTGTTTATTTTGCTCCACAGCCTTTCCAGAAGGCCCCATCCTGCTGGTGGGCTTCTCCAAGAGGCCTTTTGCCCATCCCCACGTCCTGCATGGTGTCAGCTGCCAGCACCCAGCCGTGGCTCGGCAGAGCTGGGGTCCCAGCAGGACCCATCCCACCAGCCCTGGGTGCTGTGGACCAGCCAGGTCCTACCCATGGGCAGATGCTCTCCGGTTTCCCAAGTGTCCCCTGGGAGCTGGTTGTCCCCATTGGTGCTGGTGCCAGCATCCCGGTGAGCCAGGGGACCTCCCCCAGCCCTGAGGGACACAATAATGAGACTTTGTTCTTCCCCCCAGGTCACGTTCTTCAGGCACTTCCAAGGGTTTTATTTTCCCTTGCGGTGCCAACCACTGATGGCAGCAGCTCCCTGCCTTCCCTGGCAAGTTGAATAATTACAGAGTGGGGATGAAGGTTAAAATAGCACCTGGAGGGCTGAATATCCCCAAAATAGCCATGCCAGCCATGTCCCAACTGAGCAGATCCTTGGGATGAAGTGAGTTTGTCTGTGATGGAGCCCCTTGGAGATCTCCTCCCAGCATGGAAAAAAGAGAGAGCTCCCTGGGCTCTGGATCAGACACAATTACAGAAATTTTTTGCATGCTCCTGACTCTTCCTTTGTTAGATCTGTTAAAGCCTTGGGAAATATTTCCACAAGTTAAGCAGCCCCATTAAAGGCTGAATCTATTAGAAGAGTCTTGGCTATTGAAGTTCTTCAAACAGTGAAGTCAGTGCTCCCCGGGGTCACTGTGGGGCTTCCTGGCAGTGCTGCAGCTGGGTGGGAACACCAGGGACAGGGACACATCCCTCCCACCTGGGGTGTCCCATCTGCCACGTGTTCTGCATCAGCACCAGGACAGAGTTCCTGGGATCCTCACGGGATGGCCTGGGTTGGAAGGGACCTTAGAGATCACCTACACCAACCTCCCTCTCACCTACACCAACCTCCCTCTCACCTACACCAACCTCCCTCTCATCTGGACGAGGCTGCTGAAAGCCTCAGCCAACCTGGCCCTGCCCTGCCCTGCAGGAGTTATGGAAAACTGGGAAACATCTTCTGGAGCAGGACCCTGGACCATCTTTCCAAACATTACCTTGAGATCAGGCAGTGCTGGAGAGCTGGGATCTTTTCCAGCTCTGCCCCCGGGTGCTGAGATGTTCAAGCCCTCCCCAGATTATTTCCCCATCCTCCTCATCCTCCTCCTCCCCTTGCTCTGCTGCTTGGAGTGGAAGCTCTGGGGCTGCTCCCAGCCCAGCAGAGCCCCTGCCCTCACCCACAGCCCCTTCCAGGGATCCCTTCCAGCAGCTTGGGGTCTTTCCAGGGAAAAGCCTGGATGAATCCCAGCAGGAATTGCAGTGGCACTGCACGAGCCCCGGGTGCCCGTCTCAACAGACAAATCCCTAACAAGATTTTTGTTTTCCCAGGATAAATCCCTAATTAACAAGATCTGTAGCCACAGGGGTGCCTTGCTCCTCTTGTCATGGAAAAGCCTCTCTTCCTGGGGGCAACAAGGGGTCTGTCACTCAGGAGAGCCCCTTCCTCAACTCGAGGGGGTGAAAGGGAAGCCCAGGCAGTGATTTCAGAACAGCAGCACAAGAGGGAGAGTTCACGAGGCTGTACTCATGATGATAATTGTGTGAATGTATTAATGAGGATAATTATCAGGAGAAAGGAGATCACTTCCTCTTTGTGGTGGAGAACAAGGTGAGGGGCTCTTTGTTTATTTAATTTATTATTATTTTCTTTGGCAGGAACCAGCCTGGTTATGGGGTGTGGGGGCACAGGGTGGGGTGAATACCACAGCCCCTGACTGTGGCTACCTGCCCACCCTCCCACTTGCCACCACAGCCCAGCCACGGGCCTTGGCTCAGGAGCATCCCCCTCCTCCAGTGTCCCCCTGCCCCTGGGAGGAGGCAGAGGTGGCTCCTGGAGTCATGGCTGCTGATGCAAATCAGAATGCCATTAGAAAAATTAAATTGAAAATAAATACGAGTTAAATATTAAAGGGAAGAAGTAATTTTTAAAGGGCTGGTGTTTTCCTCAGTCACCCAGCCAGGTGTGTTTAAATAAGATGCTGATGGGGAGTTTCAATTTTTATCATCCCAGGTATTTAAAAACAAAAGTTTCATATAAAGCAAGCAGCTGTATTCCTCTGTTCTCCTAAGAGACATCAAATTCATCAGGTTTCTGCAAACTGGCAGTGTGGCAGAAAGAGAAGAGAAGGAGATGGTGGCTGCAGGCCTGGGGTTCTTGCCAGGAGCTGAGATGCCCATTGCTGGTCCCACACCCAGCCACCTCCCTGTCCCCGTGGTGCAGGGACAGAGCCCGGGGCTGAGCAGGAGGATGCAGCTCAGCACCACATCCCTGGGATGTGTGTGGGGATGGAGACCAGGAGGGTCACCAACCACCATTCCTTGTGACACAGGGAATGTGCAGAGAGTGCCTGGAGGAGCTTCCTTGGCTGCCTGTTTGGGATGAGAAGCTCTCATGGAAAATCCTTCATGTCCTGGGCAGGGCAAGAGGCTCATGTCATGGGACAGACAGTAAGGGTTCCCCACAGGCAGACCAAGAAGGAAAAACTGGGTTCAAACATTTGGGTTTGAACTTTGGGTTGAATTTTGGGCTGAAGCAACAACTGTAGGACCCTCCTCTGTAGCTGAGGGGTGGTCAAAACCCAAATGAAGAGAAGTCCTGTGAGAGCAACTTCTGTCCATGCACGGGGAGGTGATGAGGGGTGGGAAAACCTCCTGTAGGACTCCATGTCCTGCTGAGGAAACAAGAGGGTTGATCTTGAAGCCCCTTTCCATCCCCAGTGCAAAGAGAGGAACATCTCTGGGTGTGGGGGACATGCTCAGAGCAGGCTGAGCTCTGCAGGAGAGAGCCCTGAAGGTGGGTGAGCTGATGGCATGGGGAAACTGGGGTGATGGCCTCTCCTCCTCCTGAGGAGCCCTCTGGGCACCTCCTCACCCTACTGAGAACCCCTCCTGCCCCTGGCCCCTTAAGGAAAGGGATAAGGCCAGGACCAAGCCCACCTGGGTGGCTGGAGGCAGCTGTGAGTGGGGGGGTGAGCAGAGAGGACCCTTGAGCTGCTGATCCTTGATGGGTGCCAGAGCCACGTCACTGATTTTGGGGTGTTCTCCAGGATCCCCCTCCCAAGCTTTGTCTTACTCCTAAGGAGCAAAAAACTCCCTGGGGGTACCTGAGAGCAGAGGGTTTGACCTCAGTCAGACCTGGGGTGCACCCCCCACCCCCCAGAACCCCTTTGAGCCCTGACCTGGAGGGTGATTTGGGGGTGAATATAACTCAGGGTAGGGCCCCCCCTTGTCCCCCAAGGGAGAAATTTCTCTTGGTGAGACGAATGTCCCCGAGCTTTTGGGGTGACACACCTGTCCTGGGGGGTGCAGCACCTGCATGGACACCCTCGAGGGTCTCCGGGGTGCCCCCCCCTCCACTGTCACCCACCCCCCCACCCAGCTCCGCGGACCCGGGGACAGCAGGCGACAGAGGGCGCCCCGCCACCGCTTTTAGCGGCGCGACAGAGCTGGGGGGGCCGGGACACCCTGCGGACGGGGGGCACCGCTGACCCCCTGCCTTCTGGGGACACCCTCCATCCCGGGGGGGGCAGCCCCTCTGCGGGCAACACGCAAATCCCCCAAGTCAGTGGATGGGAGGGAGGCGGGCTGCCGCTGTCGCAGCGGCTATCGCGATAGAAGCGCCAGCAGCTGGAGGCAGAGGGGTTGTTTTCGTTGGGCGATGGCTCCTGAGGGTGCTGGAGCCCCGGGGGAAGGGTTTGGGGAGTTTTAGGCTCCCGCCCTCCGAGCCGGAGCCCCGCGGGAGCTGAACCCCTCCTCGGGGCTGGCTTTGTGTTAATATTTAAAGACTATCGCCAGCCTGCGGCGACAGACGGGGGCTTCTCCCCCACCCCGGGAGAAAAATTATATCGATAGCTGGATAAATAAATACATGTACAGACCAACAAATGCATAAACCCGGCGGTTTATGGGGTTTGTTGGTTTTTTGTTGTTTTGTTTGTTGGTTTTTTTTTTTAAGGTGGGGATTTTTGAAGAGGCAAAACCAAACCCCTGGCTCGGTGGAGGCTGCGGGGAAGGGGGGTGGGGGGACAGGGAGGGATGGTGCCGGGGGGGGCCCAGCTCGGGAGGTGTGTGGAGGTGGAGAAACCCCCCCAGCTCCCTCCTGCTCCGTCCCCCTTCGCCCGCTGGACCCCGATGTGTCCGATGGGGCGGGCGGGGGACGTGGAGGGGGACGGGTTTGGAGCCGGGTGATTTTTTTTTTGCCATCCGTCCGTCTGTCCTTCAGTCCTTCCTTCCTTCTCCCCACCCCCGCCCACCCCCCTCCTAACCCCCTCCCCCCGCACCTTCCCCGAGCTGCTCCGCGGCTTTTCAGCCGCGCTGCCCCGACGGTGCCCACCGGGACCCCGCACCGGGGGGGGGAGTCCCCGGGCCGCTTCTCCTCCCGCTTCCCCCCACCCCCCCCCGCCCTCCCCTGTTTGTTTTAGTTATGAATTTGTTGTAGGTACCTGAGCCGGAGCCCGGGGAAGAGCCGGAGCGGCAGCTGGGCCCTGCCGATGGGGCAGAGCCGGGGGGCGGCCGGGCAGGGGGCGACCTGAGCCCCGGGGGCTCCGCGGAGCAGAGCAGCCTCGGGGAGAAGAGGTGCGTGGGGTACGGGGGGTGCGGGAGGGGGCACAGCTCCCACCGGGGCTGCGGGAAGGGGCACAGCTCCCACGGGGGGTGTCACAGCTCCCGTTGGGGTGTCAGGGGGTTAAACAGCTCCCGTCGGGGATGCGGGGGGCATCGAGGGGGGGAAGGCATCGGCTCCCGTCGGGGCTGCCCGGGGTGGGGCTATGGGGGTTGATGGAAATGGGGTCCCGCAGGATCCCCCCTGCAAAGTCGGGGGACGCCCGGGGTGAGGGGGGGTGGTGGTGCCGGCGGCCCGGACCCCCCGGGTCGGGCGAAGGGGGTGCGGATAGGTGCGCGGGGGGCCGCGGAGGAGCCGCTCCCGCCTAGGTGTGAGCTGATTATTCAAATGGGCAGCCGAGGACCTGGGGATTGGAGGCTCGCCCGGCCGCTCCGTGCTATATCACTGGGGCACCCACGTCACTGCAGCACTTGTCCTCCTCTTCCTCCTCCTCCTCTTCTTCCTCCCTCCTCCCTCCCTCCTCCTCCTCCTTCCTCCTCCTCCTCCTCCTCCTCCTCCGGCTCCTCCATCGCCTCCGGGCGACTCTTCGCCGCGGAGCGCTGCGAAAACCCACCCAAGGAGCGGGAAAAAAAAATAAACCCAGCCCCAGCGCCACTGGATCCCCCCCCTCCTCTTCCTCCCTCCCTCCTCTTCCTCCTCCTCCAGAGGCTCCGACGGAGGGGAGGGAGGGCTGGGGACTTTTTTTTTTTTTTCTTTTTTTTTTTTTTTTTTTGGGTTGCTCTCTGTCGTCGTTTGTTGTGGCTGTTAAATTTTAAACTGCCATGCACTCCGCTTCCAGTATGCTGGGAGCGGTGAAAATGGAAGGCCATGAGCACACGGACTGGAGCAACTACTACGGGGAGCCCGAGGTAAGGAAAAGAGCCGGGAGAAGCGGGGGGGTGCTCCGCAGACTCCCTCCTCGCCACCCCCGGTCCCGGCCGGGGTCGCCCCCGCCGTGTCAGCCCCGGGATAAAATTAACTTTGGCATCAAATCCCTGCTGGGGGGTTGCCTGCTGCGGGCAGGGTGCGGGTAGGGGATCCCGGGGGGGTGCGGGGCAGCGGTTGTCTAATTTTTTTTTAATCCTTCCTCCCCCCCACCCCCCTTTTCCCCCACAAGTCCCGATATTTTTCTAGTCCGGGCAGGGATGTTCCTTCCCCTTCCTTCAACTCCTCTTTCCAGGACGGCTCCGCCGCTCCTGTTGCCGTCTCGTCTCTTTCTTTAAATAAATATATAGATATATTTGTTTTTCATTAACGAGAAAAACAACCCCCCCCCCAACCCCACCCCGCCCCGGGATTTAACCCTTCCCGCCCCGCGGGGCACGGAGCCCCGGGGCTAGAGAAGCTTTTGCCCCGTGGCGGTCCGGGCTGGGCTGGAGGGTCCCGCGGCCGCTGCGATGTCCCCCCGGGCTGTCCCTGTCCCCAGCGGGGCTGCTCACCTCCTTACCCCCCCCACCCCCAACACCTCCCTCCTCTCTCTCGCTTGCCCCCGCAGAGCTATTCCTCGGTGAGCAACATGAACGCGGGGCTGGGCATGAACAGCATGAACACCTACATGACCATGTCGGCCATGAGCACCACGGCCAACATGACGGCCGCCACCTCCATGAACATGTCCTACGCCAACACGGGCATGAGCCCCTCGCTCACCGGCATGTCCCCGGGCACGGGGGCCATGCCCGGCATGGGCTCAGCCGGGGTGGCGGGGATGGGCGCCCACCTGAGCCCCAGCATGAGCCCCATGGGAGGCCAAGCGGGCTCCATGAACGCCCTGGCCCCCTACACCAACATGAACTCCATGAGTCCCATCTACGGGCAATCCAACCTCAACCGCTCGCGGGACCCCAAGACCTACCGGCGGAGCTACACCCATGCCAAGCCCCCCTACTCCTACATCTCCCTCATCACCATGGCCATCCAGCAGTCACCCAACAAGATGCTGACGCTGAGCGAGATCTACCAGTGGATCATGGACCTCTTCCCCTTCTACCGCCAGAACCAGCAGCGCTGGCAGAACAGCATCCGCCACTCGCTCTCCTTCAACGACTGCTTCCTCAAGGTGCCCCGCTCCCCGGACAAGCCAGGCAAAGGCTCCTTCTGGACCCTGCACCCCGATTCTGGAAACATGTTTGAGAACGGCTGCTACCTGCGCCGCCAGAAGCGCTTCAAGTGCGAGAAGCAGTTGGCCACCAAGGACGGCGGCGGGGCGGGCGGCGGGGGCAAGAAGGGTCCGGGGCAGCCCCCCAGCCAACCCCTGGGGGAAGGCAGCTCCTCGGGGGGCTCGGAGGGCTCGGCCGGTGCTGAATCCCCAGCCAGCGCCTCACCCTGCCAGGACCACAAGCGTGCCCTGGCCGACCTGAAGGGCACCCCGGGGTTGAGCCCCGGAGAGCCGGCGGCCTCGCCGGGCCAGCACCTCCTGGCCCCCCACGCCGGCCTCCCCCACGACGCCCACCTCAAGCCCGAGCACCACTACGCCTTCAACCACCCCTTCTCCATCAACAACCTGATGTCCTCCACCGAGCAGCAGCACCACCACCCTCACCACCACCACCCTCACCACCACCACAAAATGGACCTGAAGGCCTACGAGCAGGTGATGCACTACTCGGGCTACGCCTCGCCCATGCCCGGCAGCCTGGCCATGGGGCCCGTAACGAACAAAAACGGCTTAGAGTCCTCCCCTTTAGCCGGAGAGACTTCTTACTACCAAGGTGTGTATTCCCGGCCCATCATGAACTCCTCCTAAAAGGGCCGAGAGGGGGAAAACCTCCCTGGGGAGAGGGGAGAGCCCCTCACCGTGCCCCCCGCCTGCAGCCCCCCGGCAGAGTGATGGACTATGAACGCTGTCGAGCACGGTACATATAAATATATATATATATATATTTTTTTTTTTTTTTTCCGTTGGCTCCAGATGTTTGCATCCGTTCGGGAAACAGCAGCCGTGTGTCTCGCAAGCGTCTCTGCCCTCCCCAAGGGCTGGCATGTTGCTGTGTTCCCCCCTGTTCGGCCCAAAGCCACTCGGGGGGGGGGGAGGGGGCCTGCGAAAATTCCCTTGGTTTGCCTTGTTTTGGTGGGGAGGGGCGGGTTAGGGGCGAGGGAATGGGGAGAGGGGCGGGGGGGGGATTTCCCTCTGGCTTATTTTATTTTTTTTTTCGTTGTCGTCATCGCCAGGAGGTATAAATATATCTATTTTTTTGTGTGGAAGTGATGGGGAAAAACAAAACAAAACCAAGACGAACGAAACGAAGCCCTCCTTCGCTGTGAAACCCATGCTAGTTTTGAACCCGAGGACCAAAAGTCTTGTAACGTTGTGGAAAAAAAAAAAAAAAAAAAGGGGGTGGGGGGGAGGTGGGGGGGAAGAGGGGAAAAAAAATAATTAAAAAAAAGGAAAAAAACTACGAAAAAAAATTAAAAATAATAATAATAATAATAAAAAAAGACAGGATAGATCGTTGTAATTGCAACAAACGCTTGATGTTACCGGGAGAGTAAACTACTTGGATCTGATTAATTTATCGTTTCTGTATGCTTTATTTATGGCTGATAAAGATGTGTGTTCTGGTAGCGACTAGCCAGATTTTCACAGAACTCTATTAAAGTGTTATTGGCGGTTTTTTTCCCCCTGCATCTCTGTTCCGCCGGGACTTCCCCTGTCTCCTCCACCACTGCCTTCTCCGGGACCCCCCCACCCCGCTCCCCGCCTGCCCCGACGGCGCGGCCGCTCCGGCCCGCAGCTCCCCGCCGCTTTTCCGCCGGTGCGGAGCCAGCTCTGGGGGGGTGGTTAGTTGGGGGGCTCAGAGGGGTTGGGTTCTCCCAGCAAAATCCGGGGGTGAGGAGCGAGGAGCGCTCGCAATACCGCGGCCCGGCCGCCGCAATCAGCATTAACTGGGGGGGGGATTGATGCAGCGCATCCCTGCTGCCTGCCCTGGGGGGGACACGGGACACCTCGGGACCTCTGCGGGGGGATAAAACCAAAACAAACCACGCAGAACCTTGTATTTTTCCCTTCTGAAGTTTGTGGGGTTTTGGGTTATTTTACCTTCCTTTAACACCTCCCGGTCACTCCGAGCCTGAAGCTTCGGCCCCAGAGCTTTCGGGCCACCCCCTCGAGGAAGCAAAACCGTCCTGATTTTTCTTTGTTTCTACACACACACACACACACACACACCCCGGAAACCCTCCTGCCCCTTTTCCCAAACACTTGTTGTTTTTCCCACGCGTTGGGGTTTAGTTTTTTTTTTTTCCCCACTGCCGACATCCATTTCGCTTTGCGGAACCGACTCAGAAATTCCCCTAAAGATTCCCCAAACTCCTAAAATTCCGCATTTGTCCGCGAGGAGAGAAAAAGGGGAGAGGGAAGGATGGGGGGGGGGGGGAATAAACCCAAATAAACCCCCCTAAAATAAAGAAAAGCGAAACCCCCGAGCCCAGGAGGAGGGCTGGAGGCAGAGCTGTGCCGGTCTCTATACGGGCAGGACACACACGTTGTGCAGCGCGGCATTGCAATGTGTTTCATTAGCACATAAAAGGCTCCCGCAGGGAGGGAGCACGGCCGAGGGGGTGCCGCCGGTTTGGGGAGGGGGTTGTGCCCCTCACACCCCCCCTTAACCTCCCCCTCCCCATCCATTCACCTTCCTCTTCCACCCGGGCTGTTCCTCTCCAGCCCCGGCCCCGCCGCCGCTCCAGCCCCGCTCGGGCAGCAGGTTCCTTCTCCTCCCCCCTCCCATCCCCCCGGTTTATTTTTTATTTTTCTGAAACTCCAGGATGGAGACTTGAGGAACAAGAGGAGAAAAAAAAGGAAAAATTAAAAAAAAAAATTCCCTAGGCCAGACGTTATTTCTTTTTCTTTATATGTTCCCCCCCTTCCCTGCCCAGGGCATTTTTTCTCTCCCCTCACAACTCGCCCGCCCCCAGCCAAACTCTGCCGGTTTAAGCAACCGTGATCTGTGAATAAACAAAGTCAGTAAACAACAAAAAAGAAAAAAAAAAAAAACGGAAGGGGGGGGTAGGAAAGGAAAAAAAAAAAAAGGGGGGGGGGGAGAGTTTGAAATCTAGATCCAAATTCCAGGAGGGTAAACTTTCAACACCACGTCATACTTCTGCAAATTTACACAGATATTATATTGCGTCCCTTTCCTTCCCCCCCCACCTCCCCACCTCCTCCCCTTCACCCCCCCACCCCACCCCGCTCCTTTTGAGCCATTGTGCTTAACTGAATTTTATAAAGCTGATCGATATCTTGGTAAAATATTCATTTTTAAACTAGCGGGCAACGAAATCTTTGCTTTGTGCTAAAGTCAACAAGTCGCCCGGTTCTCAGCTCCAATAAATGCCGGGATGCTCCCGGCCCCCGCAGAGCCGGGCCGGCCGCCGGGGCGCAGGTAGGTGCCACCCGCCGGTCCTTCCCATGCCCTTCCCCTTCCCACCTTCCAGCCCTCCTTCCCTCCCTCCTCTTCCTCAGGGGGGATGGATGCTCCCCGCCGTCTCGCCTACGGATGATTTCTTTTTTGGATGGGGGGGTCCTGACCTCGCTGCCCCTCTCCCAGCCCCACCACTCGTTTTAAAACCGCGGTGCCGGGGGGTGGGAGGAAGGGATGAGCGTTATTTAGGGGGAGAGGGGCAGCTCGGGCAGGAGTGGGGTGCGGCTGGGGGCGGGAGGGCGCGGAGCCCCGTTTCTGCCACTTTTAGCCCCAAAAAGCTTTTGAGGACGGGGCGAGTCGTTGTGTCTCGGTAAGACGAGAGTCCCCATCGCTCTCCTCCTCGGGTTTTCACTTTGGAGTTGGGTTGTTGTTTTTTTTTTACTTTTGTAACAAAAATCCACGTGAATCCCCTCCGCCTTTTTATCCCCCCCTCCCCGTTGTCCTTTCCCCCCCCTCCTCTCGGGTCCGTGTCACTCTTTTGTTCCGGGTTGGGAGCGCCCACGCCGTGTCCCTCCCCGCCAAAGGAACATTTCTGCCGTGGCCGTGACACCGGGGAGGCTCCCGGTGCCGCTGCCGGTACCAGGCAGGGCAGGGCCCTACACCCGTGTGGGGGGAAAAAAAAAGAAAGATAGAAAAAAAAAAAGAGAGAAAAGAAAATTTTAAAAAAGGGCAGGGGGGAATAGAAAGGGAAATAGGGGGAAGAACAGAGGGGTAAGAGAGGGGGAAGTAACAGGGGGGAAAGTAAAAGAGGGGGAAAATAGGGAGGGAAATAGACGGGGAAGCAATGGGGGAAATAGGGAGGGAAACAGGGAAAATAGAGGGGGAAATAATAGTGGGGAACAGAGGGAAAATAAAGGGGAAAGAGGATGGAAACAGAGAGAAATAACAGGAGGAAGAATAGGGGAAATAGGGGGAAAGATAGGGGTGGAAGTAGGGGGGAAGTAATAATGGGGAAAATAGTGGGGAGGTGGGGGAGAAACGTCAGGAGAATTGAGGGGGAAAAAAACAAAAAAAAAAAAACCCAAACCCCAAACGTGTCGGGAGTGAGTAAGGGGAAAAAAATTCCTCGATGTAGGGGAAAAGGGGAGTTTCAGACGGGCTGGCATCCCCTCCCGAGGCTGTCCCGCTCTGCCCGCCCGGCGACCAGTGACATCTCCCACGCGGGGCAGGAACGACCTGGGGGTAAAAGGCAGGGAGGGGACACGTCCCCCGGTGCTGTGAGAAGTTCCCTGGCAAAAAGAGGGAAGGCTGCGGGGCGGTTAATGGGCTCTCAATAATTAATAACATCGATAACGGGCCCGCTCGTAATGCAGCTCGGCGAGCTCGCCAATTACTTCTCATTAAACGCTTGTCGCTCCGGCGAGGGAGGGGGAACGCGAGTGGGGGGCAGCATCCTGGAGCATCCCTCCTAGCTCATCCCGCGCTGCCCACGGGGCCCAGAAATTCGGGGCAGAACCGGTCCTGGGTCACGCGTGTCATCCGGTCACCCCGGTGCAGCGGGAGCGGGGCAGATGGAGCTGGGTGGTTGGGGCCATTCCCTTCCTTCCCGTGATCCCTGATTATTTTTATCATTATTCTCTTCCCTGGCTCCGTTCCGGCCCTGAATTCCCCCAAAATGCAGCTTTATTTTTCGGGAGGGTGGGACTCGCACATCTGTCCCCGGCTGCTTTTCTGAAGGGTTTTGAGGGGCTGAGCCCCCAGATCAGCGCTGATGCAGCCGGGTTTAAGGACATTTATATCCCTTCCCCCTCTGCCCCCCCTTATTTCTCATCTGCAGGGAGAGGGAGGGAGGCAAAGGCACTTTTGGGGTGCTTAGTGACCTGCAGCAATAGCTCTAA
>NC_044246.1:1252002-1269502 GCF_003957555.1 Calypte anna | reverse complement strand
GGAGGTTCGGGCTCTGCGGGCCGGAGCCGGGGCTGTGCTGCAGAGGGAGCCGGCAGCTTTTCCCCGAGTTACTTATTAACCACTGCTCATTTGACAGGATCAATATTTCAAGCGAGGGAGTAAACACTTAAGAAGCACCACTCTGCTTTGCCCTCTTTTGTTTTTTTTCCCTTTGCAAAAATGATTTATTTTCTAAAATGCATCTGCCTGGAGAGGAGGCAGCGCCGGGAGCCGGGGCTGTTATCTGCGGGGTATGCAAAGCACATTTATTTCGTCTTTTATCTCTCATATTGCATGTTGATCCCATACATATAGATTGATTTTGTTCAGGTAGATAATGAAAAGTCAAGTGGAAAATTTACACAAAGGCACTCAGGATCTCGACTTTCTATTGGTATATAAATTGGTTTATTACTCCATTCCCTTAAACAGGGACTTTCACACTGGGGAACACTTTAAAATATATCATGTTTAAACACAAAACCATTTACCTTTCATGTGTTTTCTTTTTTTTTTTTCTTTTTTTTTTCTTTTTTTTTTTCCCCCTCCCCAGTAATTTCCTCGCCACTTTTGTTAATTACCGCAGATATTTGTGTTTAAACAAGGGCTCGCTTCCTTCTCCATCCCTCCAAGCAATTCATCTTCCTCCCTCTCATTCCCCAAAAGTCCTAACGAGAGATTTCCGAGCCGCCGGCCGTGCCGACGTGGTGAGCTCCGGGTCTGACAATACCTCGGGAGATTTTATTAATTCCCTATAAGCAGCTTTCATTTCACCACCGTCGAACAGAGGGCACTGTACGTGAGAGAGCAGCTTGGAACGAAAGAAAAAAAAAGAAAAACCACCAAAACCCCCCAACAAAAAATAAAATCAACCCCAAAAACCGAGAGGAAACATTATTAATAAACATCTTCTGGACATTTGGTGGCTGGTGTAGGCTGCTCCAGCTTAAAGCAATTAATTCAGGATACTGACATAAACTCTCCAGCTCTTTGACAGCTTGGAGCTGAAATAAAAATGCTAGTTCTCCAGGGAAAAGGAGAGGATAGTTGGCTCTTTTCTGGACTGTTTGCTTATAGGCCCAGAGAGCAATCTTCCTCGCAGAATGAAATGCAAGGACACAAACAATGTACCAGGAGGAGAATAGGAGATGGGAATGAACAGTTTGAACTATTTGCTCAGCAGAAGGGCAGCCACAATGCTCGGCCAATGGCTTTCCCATGCATCAACCCTGCTTCTTAGCCCCTTTTGTTGTTCGGCCTCTTCCTCCGGCCAGATAAGAGCGCAGCTGCGGCTCGGGGGCTGAGCCAGGCCTTCCCCCCGACACCCCAATCCTGCCCGCCTTTGCTGGGTGCCCCCCTGGATCACCCTCTCCCCCGGAGGGTGCTGCCTTCACCCCCGGGGCCACCCAGCAGCCAATCCATCCCTCCCCGCGTCTCCCTCCCGCTTTGGAGCTGGTTGGGAAGCCCTTCCCGGGCACCCCCTGTGGTCACCACCCCTCCTGTCCCCTGCCCGGCTCCCCCTTCTCCCGCAGGGTCCCAGAGGGATGTTTGGCTGGGAGAGAACCCCAGGCAGGTGTCCCCTTCCCGCAGAGCATCCTGCTGGGGACCCAGCGGCGCCGGCTGCGGGACTGCCACGCTTCAGGGGATGGAGGACGTTGCCATCGCCAGCTGGAGCTCCCAAACGCCGTTCTTCCCCATTTTTGCAGGACTTTTGGAGGGTTTTCTTGGCACAGCCCTGCAGCACAGCCTGGGGATCTACCTGCTGAGCCATGTGCAAGGTTGACAGCACCCCCCTGGCAGGGGCAAGGCTGCGGGCTCTCACCTCCGTTCCCCTTCCCCAAACCCTCCCTCCCCTATAGCCCCCCCAGACCCCTTCGCTTTGCCCTCACGCTGTCCTTGCTGGCAGCTGCTGGGATTAAAACCAAGCGGGATGTGCAGCCGGGAGGTGCCCACCGGGATGTGCTGCTATTTTTGCTCTTCCCTCGACGCTCGGGCTGTGGGTTTTGGGAGCCGGTGGTGGTGTTGGGGGGGTGCACTGCCTGCTTCTCAGGTCAGGAGGTTTATAAGGCTTGAAAGGGTTTTACGAGGTGCAAAGGCAAAAGGGGGAGGACTGGAGGAGCTGCCTGCCGAGGCACTGCAGCCCCTGAGCACACCTGCAGGAGCCCCCCCAGAAACACCACAAACACACGGGGATTTTTCTTCTTTTTTTTTTTTTTTTGGCTGTTCTTTTTTTTTTTCTTTTTCTTTCTTTTTACTTTTTACTTTTTTTTTTTTCTCCCTTTCTCCCCTGGTGGGTGGTCAGGAGGACGGGATGAAAAGCAGGAGGGTTCCTATTGTCTCTGCGCTGCCTTCCGAGCGGACCCCACGTGTCCCCAAAGTCACCGAGCACTTGGCCCGGCCTGTCCCCTGCTGCCTCCGTGACACAAACCCATCACGAGTGGCCCAGAAGGATCTGGCCAGGTGAGCCTGCAAGAAAAAAATGTTTTGCATCTTCCCAGCAGCACAATTTTTATGCCCAAGGGGTCTGATCATCCCTGGCAGATGGGGTGCCCCATTTTATTTCATTTCATGGAATATCTCCAGTTGGAAGGGACCCACCAGGCTCGTCTGATCTGCTTTCCGTTTTGAAGGCACAGTATTAAAGCCGGGCTGATGTTGGTGCCCATTTTAAACCATTTTAGGCTCTGCCGTATCCCCTCGGAGCATCCTGCCTGACAGCTGCAGAGCCACCCCCTAAACAGCGACAATTCTCCCCAAAACCAGCCCAACCCAAAGGGGTGAGGAACAAGTCCTGGGGGTTCGGCTGGAGCAGCCCTTCCAACAGCACCTCGGGCCGGTCCCGGTCCCACCTCGGGGCACCTCGGGGTTAATTAGGGAGACGGTAAAGAGGCGGAATGACAGCGCCCGCCGCTCCCGGGCTCCTTCCCGACCCGCTCCCCCGCGGACAAAGAGAGCCCAGGCTCCTGCAGAGTCATTTGCGCGTGTGTTCCGGAGAATGAATTTAGGGGAGCAAATATAGTTATGCAGAATTTAAATTAAAGTTGACACTAATGTAAATACAGCAATGCAACTGCATGTTTAAGAAATATGATGAGGCTACGGTTTTAATCAGGGCCTTTTAACTCAGGTGGCATTTAAAATCCTTGCCATTTAAATTGGATAAAACCCCTAAGCTGGGAGAAGGAGGGAAAGTCGGTGGGCTGGGGAGCGGGGAGCTCTGCCCCAGCCCCCTCCCGAGGGATGTCCTGGGGGCAGGAGGGCTCCGGGGACATTCGTGGAGGGGACATTCACCACCGGGGAGTGACTGGGGACCCTGTGGCTCTGGAGAGCTCCTCACCAGGGGGTGGGTGGGCAGAGCGCCCCATGGAGACTTCCCGACCCGCTGAGATGCTGCTCGGAGGCTCGGCAGCTCTCCTACACCCGTTGCGTTGACATTTGCGGTGGCAGAGGCACTGCCTGTGTCCATCTCATCCAAAACCCCCCCTCAGCCCATCCATCAGCCCCCGCAGCATCCCCACCCGCAGCATCCCCACCCGCAGCATCCCCACCCGCAGCATCCCCACCCGCAGCCGCCGCTCGGCTCCCCCTCCTGCCTGTGCAGCGGGAATTCGGGGAGGGGGCTCTTGGCACTTCCCGAATTTTCCCTCCCTGCTGCTTTGGAAAGTTCTGCACCCAGGCTGAACTTGGAGCTGGGGCCTTGGGGAGGGCCGGGGGTTTGGGCTGGAGAAGCAAAGAAAAAAGGGAGAGAGAAAGAGCAGAGCCCGCCTCACCTACTTCAAAGCAGGGTGATCCTGCGGGGCTCCGCGGTAACAATGGGCATGAAGTGCCATGGGCAGGAGCTCGGGAACCTGGCAGGGCCCCCAGGCACCGGAACAATATCTTTGGCAGCCTCTCTGGTTTTTTATTTCTTTTCCAAGGGAGCAGAAGGGCTCTGGCAGGGCCAGGCTGCTGCCCTCTCCTCTGCCCTGGGGAAAGGGCACATTTCCCACCACATCCCAGCTGGCTCCTGGGACCTGTCTGTCCCCTCCAGACCCCCTCGCTGGGGACCTGCTGCTGTCCTTGGGTCACTCTGCTCCCGGGGCTTCGGGGGTCCCTGCAGGGAGAGGCTGGGGATGGAGAGGGGGTGCTGGGGTAGCCCGGGCTCCCCAGAGAGCTGTCCCACCCGGCTGTGCCTGGGACAGGGCTGGAGCTGGCACTGTGTCACCTTGGGATGAGTGTGGGGAAAGCAGGGGACGAATCCCCCCTCCCTGGGCAAGAGGTTTCTTTTACTTTCCCTGGAGGTGTTGGTGTGAACTGAAGATGCTTCCAGCAGCAGTGGCAGGAGGGGAGCTGGGCAGCCCCAGCAGTGACTGTGACCTGTGTCCCTCTGTGTGGAGTGCACTGAGATTCCATGCACTGAAATTCCATCCCCCTCTTCCCTAGGAGAGGCTGCAGCCTGCGGCTGGGCAGAGGGAGCAGCCCCAGCCCCTGGGAGGGGCCCAACAACCCCCTGACAACATCCAGAGAAAAGACAGGTTTGTCTGTGCTGAGGGGACTCTGCTCCAATACCAAAATCATAGCAATAAAATCGGTAACAATAATAATAATAATAATAATAATAATAATAATAATAATAATAATAATAATAATAATAAAATACAATACCAGTAGTGTCAATAATAGAAATAAGAATAGCAAAAGCAACTCTATTAAGGGCAGTAATGACAATAACAATAATAACTATGATGATAATAATCACAACAGCAACAACAATAATTGTAACAATAACAAAACAGTAATACTAACATCAGCCAGCCTTTGGGGAAAAAGAAATCTTTTTTGGGGGGGTTGTAGCTCCCACACCTCATTGCTGTCTCCCTCCAGTCACCCGAGGAGCCTGAGCCAGAGGCACCGTGGGGTTTCTGTGAGGTTTGTGCACCCTGGAGCTGTCCCGAGGTCTTTGGGGTGTGGGGACAATCCCTGGGGACCCCCGAGGGTCCCACAGCCCCTCCCTGGGGCTCTGGGAATTCTCAGCCCTGTGTGGGCCTGGGATGGGGGTACCCCAGGTGGGTGCTGCCTGGCAGGGGGGGTACCCCAGGTGGGTGCTGCCTGGCAGGGGGGTACCCCAGGTGGGTGCTGCCTGGCAGGGGTGCCTCTCACCAGTCACTTCATCCCCCCAGCCTGCAGAACCTGCCTCCAGCAGAGCCCTCCGAGGGATTTTGTGTCCTTCTGGCTGTCCTAATCCCCCGGTGTGACTCAGTGCTGTTAACATGCCTGAGGGAGTAATAAAAAGTGTTATAATGCCATTAATTATCCCCCCTCTAGATATCCTGTCTGCCCTGCTGGGGAAAAAAAAAGGAGAGATTGCAGAAAAACACCCAGGAGGACTCAGAGGGGAGGAAAAAAAATTCCCCCAAAAGATGAGGGCAGAAACCTGGGGAGCATCTCACACACATGCTCCTGCTCTCCTGGGAAGGATGAGGGGTTCTGGGAGGGGGATTTTCCCCCATGGCCACCCCTCAGTCTCTTGTCTGTGTCCACAATCCCCCCCCTCCCTCCCTCAGAGGACTCAGGAGCTCCCAGAGCCATTGTCTTGCCAAAGCTGATTGAAACCAGCCCAGGAGTTCAAGGGTTGGAAAGGGAGGGACGTCCAGACAGGGTGACACCAGAGACCTCATCTGGGTGGAAAATCAAAATAGATGGGGCTGAGCTGCCCAGCCCTCTGGAGGGATGAGAATTGATGCTGAGGAGCAGCCCAGAGGCCCTGACACCCCCATCTTCAGTGTCTCCCTCCTGGTGGGGAAGGGGGAACAGAGAAGATGATGAAGCAGCAGCAGAGAGGATGATGAAGGAGCAGGGAAGCTGAGGAAGCAGCAGAGGAGTTGGTGCCTGCCCTGATTTGCCTGTCCAAGCCTGCTTGTGCTTTCAGACCTGCTGGGGGGACACGAGAGAGGCTGGGTTTGTTTGCAGAGTCCACTTTGGTCCTGCAGTTGGTGGGTTTCTTTGCTTTTGGGGTTTTTTTGGTTGTTTTGGTTTATTTGGGTATTTTTTTTGCAGGGGGGTTGTTTCCCCCCCCCAGCTTTTAGGGATAATTGCTTCCCTAGGAAAAAGACCTTGTTGAGAGGCTGGGGCAAAGTCCTGATTGCTCAGCCCACGTTGAGCCCTCCTTGGACCTTGCCTGATGCTTTGGGATGGGGGAAGGCAAAGGGGGGGTCAGCACCCCCCCTCAGACTGCTTCTGCTGCAGGTTGGCTGGGCTGGGAGTTTTTCATAATTATTATTGGGTTTTGACACCTTGAGGCCCCGGGGCAGGTTTTAGCAGGAGCATGGTGTGTTCAGAGCCCCAGAACCACCTCCAGCTGGGCAAGGGCAGGAGATAAGCAGCAGGGTGGAGGTGGCTGGGGGGAGCAGCTGCTGCACAGAGCCCCGGCTGACCCGGGAATGGCACAGCCAAGCTATGCTGCCAATGTTTAACAACCCATCCGTCTTCTACCTGGACCTACTCAACAGAAACCTTTGTTTGAGCCACGGGCCCATTCAGCCCTGCTGCTGGCTGCTTATCGGGCTGATTAATCCCCTCTCTATCACTGTTATTAATTTCAGAACCTGCTCTTATTGCTGGCAGGCTGATGGGGAAGCCCAGCTCCAGCTTTGCCAAGGGGATTCGCCCCCCCCCCCTTCCCCACACCCCTGCTGCAACCCAGATAAATCCCAGCTCATCCCTCTGGATGCTGATGATCTCAGCACCCATTTTTCCCTGGGGGGAGGCTCCATGTCCTGTGTCACCTCCTGCATCCCAACGCTGCAGCAGGAGCATCGTCCCCAGTGGGTACCCCGATGGCTGGGGGGGCAGGAGGACACCCCCTCTGCATGGAGGGAGCCCGGGGGGGCCCTGCTGGGTGAAGGTGGCTGTTGGGAAGGGATTTGGGCCCCGAATTCCTGTCAGAGCTGCTGTGCACACACAAACACACCCCCACACACCCCTTATCTCTCCCAGCCCTGTTTGCCCAGTGGGGACCTGTCCAGCCCGGCAGGGAGGGGGGAATAACCAGCCCCCAGCCCCCACCTAGAGTGCCTTCCATCCCAAAGAGGGGGCTCACAGACACTTTGTCTGCCACCAGAGGCTTTCTGGTGTCTCTTGGTGTTCAAACACCCTCGGTGGACCTGTTTGTGTGACTTGCAAGTGTTCCAGGAGGCCACTCCTGCCTCTGGCCACATCTCCTGGCACTGGGATCCACCCAGGCACTGGAGCCATTCCCAAACCAGTACCTGGTGGGTGTATTTGCACCTCCCAGTTCCCGTGTGGCAGGTCACAAGGCATTGGGTGGAGATGCCCCAGCATCTACACACCAGCCCCGTGTCCTCTCCTACCCCTGAAATGTCCCCTCAGAAAAGGGTCGGCCAGGAAGATGCTGGTGCTGTGTCCATGGGTGACTGATGCCTGCCTACAGCCCCTGAAAATGAGCCAGGACCCTGGTGGGCTGAAGGAGAGGGGACAGAGTGACCTGGAGGCCCTGGCAGGTGCCTGGGGAGCAGGTCCAGGTGCTGTGGGATGGAGGGGACAGCTGTGGTTCTGTGCCTCCCCCAGTACTGGAGTCCCCTGATGTCAGTGGCATGAGGTCCATCCCCTCCTGGTGCAGCAGGAGGGTTACAGCCCTTACAGGAGCACACCCAGGGCCTTCCTGATCCATGTCTATCCCTGCCACTCACCCTCTCCTCTCTCCTGGCTGTACTGAGCTCTGTGGGGAATCACAGCAGCATGGAATGGGTTGGGCTGGAAGGGACCTTAAAGCTCCTCCAGTCCCAACCCCATGGGCAGGGACACCTCCCACAGCCCAGGGTGCTCCCAGCCCCATCCAACCTGGGCTGAGACACTGCCAGGGATGGGGCAGCCACAGCTTCCCTGGGCAACCTGGGCAACCAGGGGCTCAGCACCCTCACAACAAACAATTTCTTCCTAATGTCCAACCTAAACCTCCCCTTTTCCAGCTTAACACCATTTCCCCTCATCCCATCCCTCCAGGCCCTTGTCCCAAGTCCCTCCCCAGCTTTCCTGGAGCCCCTTCAGACACTGGAAGCTGCTCCAAGGTCTCCCCAGAGCTTCCTCCTCCCCAGCTCCTTATTAACACCAGCAGACAGGCAAAGCAAACACTCCTGACCCACTGGCCTGGCCCTGCTGGGCACTCATCTGAGCACTTGTCTCCTCCTGGCCTGCCTCCCCAGGGGGGCAGAGCTGCTTTTCTTCCCCATTATTGAGCAGGAGGGTGCCCAGGGGCTGTGCTGGGCTGTGGCAGTGGCTGCCCGGCCACCCCTGCCCTCTTCCATCCGCCCCTGTAATTGCATATTTACCCACCGGAGCCTCTCATTATCTCATTATCACCAGAGGTTAACCCAGTGGCCTCGGGTCACCGGGAAGGTCACCCACCCGGCTCGGAAGGGCTGACATTCATTTGTGGGGCTGGGCAGCCCTTTGGGATGGATGCTGAAGGTGCTGGGCAGCATCCCTTCTCTTTGCACCCCGAGCTGGGGGGCTGGAGCTGTGTGTCCACCCCCTGGCACTTGCAGCTGGGTTTGGGAAGATTTTTTTTCATCCCTTGAGTGAAAACCAAACCCAAACTGGAGCAGCTGGTGGGGCTGACACTGCTTTTCCATGCCACGTGCCATGGCATGGCTCCCATCCTGCTCCTTGGGTGCTCACCCCCCTTTCCAGCTCTCACCCACCTCGGTCAAGAAACACATTAATTCACACCAGCAGCACCCAGCTTGGGAAGAGGAGCACCCAGCAAGCCAAGGATTCCCACCTGGAGCAGCAGTGGCCTCTTCCCTCCCCTGCCTGGGCTGTGTCAAGGAGGAGGTGTGGGGGAGCCCTGCCTGCCCCAGGACAGAGCCTGCCCTGTTTGCTTTGGGATGGGGATTTGCTGTGCCTGAAAGTGCTCTTGTGATTTTTTCCAGGAACGTTTCCCCTTCCTCGGGGGTGCACCCGGCGCCGGGGGGGGAAGGGAAAATATTGAAAGAAGGAATTATGAATGAGCTCTGGCTGCTGCTGGGGACAGAGAGCAGCTTCCTTCCAGCCCGGGCTAAAAGGAGAAGATTTTCCCCTCCCAGCCCTACCTTTGGGGAGAAGGTCTCCCAGATCAGAGCTTTGGGGCCGGGCAGGACCATCCCTGGCTCCTTGCTGGGTGATGATCCAGGTGAGGGGAAGCTCTGCCCTGCTCCCCCTCTGGCTCCTGCCTCCCATTTCTCTCCCCCCACCAGCTCCAGGAGCCCTTCAGCACCCCCGGGGTTTCTGCTTCTCCTCCTCCCCGGCTGGTCCCACACCACAGGGTCACTCATTTCTCCACGTTTTCATGATGTTCCTGCTTCCAGCCTTGCCTCCACCTCCTGCATGGACACCAGCCCTGGGCTGGAGGACACAGCCAGAGCCAGGGCAGAGCCATGGAAACCTTGCCTTTGGCTCTCTAGAGGCTTTAACTCCATGATTCAAACCAAACACTGCTGCTGGGCATGGGGAGCTTCAGCCTGGCCAGGCAGAGGTCCAAGGCCCCTTCTCACCTCCACAGGGAGGAGGAGATTTTGCAGATGGGAGGGGGGTAAACATGGGGCCCAACCCTTCCCACCCCTCACCACAGCCAATCCTGGAGGGCTCCACGCTACAAAGAGGGCCCAGGCATCATCATCATCATCATCATCATCATCATCATCATCATCATCATCATCATCATCATCATCATCATCATCATCCCCTGGGGGTGCAGCAGCTGGCTCCAAGGTGGGAGATGTGAGTAGCAGCCAAGTCGGGCTCTGGTTTTTGTCCCCATGTGGTGGTGCAGCTCCTCGGGGCTTCCCTCCACCTCTCTGCACCCCCCTTCAGGTCACTTGGTTCTTTTCAAAGAAGTTAAAGGAGAAAATGAGCCCAAGGGAGTGTGGGGACCAGCCCTGACCTGGTTCTGGGAGCCGGGGCTGCAGGAGCTGTGGCTGTGAGTGCGTTCACCTCGGGTCATTCATCGCTGCCCTGGGCTGGGGGGTGAGGGTGTGGGCAGGTCCCCAGGACACCAGAGCCCTGCAGAGCCTGTCCTCACTGTGGTGTCATTGCCTCGGAGGGCTCCCAGCTGCCCTTTGCTGAGCACCAGGCTTTGGGGCCGTGTTCCCACGTCGCTCCCGAGCTCCTCTTGCACAAGAGCTGAACCCACCCGGACCTTTCCAAAGGCAGAGATCAAAGCTGGCAGTGGCCTTGGGGCTGCAAAGTTCCAGTGTTTGCCAGGTGCAGGGTGGCCCTGGGCTTGCTGTGACTTTGGGATGTGTACCCGTGTGCTTGGCGTGGCCCTGGGCTGCTCTGACTTTGGGATGTGTACCCTGGGAGTGTTGGGTCTGAGGTGTGTGTGCTCAGAAAGGGACCGGCCCCAACCCCAGGAGCTGTTGTACCCAACAACCTCTCCCCTCTGCTGGACACTGGGAGGTGAGGAGATGCCCTCAGAAGGTGCGAGGCACCCAAAGTTTCTCCTGGAGCAGGTCCTGGCCCCAGGGAGCTCAGTTCCTCATGAGCCTGGCACACCCAAAGCCACCAGAGGAATTGGGGCTGGGCCACTAGCTCTTGTGCCAGGATTTTTTCCAGATCAAAGAGGAAACTCCCTCAAATGTCACAGATTTGTAAAGGGCAGCTCATGGTGACTCACAGAGATAAAGTTCTCAAGGACATTGAAGGAGCCTGAAAGCCTTGGTGCTCTGGGATTCCTATAGGATTGAGCCATGGCTGGAGAAGCTGCCAAGGTCACCAATATCCTGAGAGCACCCTACACCTGGATTGGGTATTTTGAGTCCCTGAGGTCCCTGCACCATCAGCTCTGCAGGTGGTGTGGGTGCCACAGGGCTTGGGGGAGGAAAGGGAACGTACCCATCACTTCAGGGCAGCTGAAGAAATCGCCAATATCTGGCTTTTCAGTGGTAAATAATGGCATCTAGAGAGGGGCAGGCAGGTGGAGATATTTATTCCTGAGTGATAATGTAATTGCTCATTAGGTTTGGCATTTGATGCCTTCCCAGGGGTGTTTGGTTGGAAGTGTTTGCTGCTTCACTCCTGTGGTGGCCCAAGTCGGGTGGTTGGTGGCCATTGCAAGGGTGGCCATTGCCCCATGAGCTGTGGTGCAGAATCCTGAGGCACTGGGGCTTTCCAGGTGGGATCAGCTGGGTTTCCATAGCTGATGGGGGGGGACAAAGGCCGAGGAAGGCCCTTGGTGTGGTTCCACCTCCCTGCTGGAGGGACCCAAGGGGGAAGTTGAAGCACCTCCAGGCTCGGCAGCTTTATGGTGCCCTGGGCACCCCCCTGGCCTTTCTGCTTGCAGAACTGGGGCTTTCTGTTTCCAAACCAGCACTGACAGATACGTTTTATTTGTTCAGGCAGGGAAAGCCCAACCGTTTGCTGGTGCCTTTAGGGCTGTGCTTGGGAGGGGAAAACATTTGCTCTCCTCTTAAGCCCCATCTTGAAGTGCTGGAGGTCCTGAAACTCCCCAACACCTGGAAGAATCAGACCCTGGGCAAACAGTTTGATGGGGGAAAAAAAAATGCAGAAAACACCCAAGCCCCTGGGTGAGACAGGGCTTGGGGGGGGGTAGGGGGGGAGGAGGTGCTCGGCATTCCTCCCCATCCATACATTATTCTCCAGGGATTATTTGCTCAGCCCCAAAGTGCTCACACACACACACACACACACACACTGACAGCTGCTGAGGAGCACAAAGCACTGGGTTCAGATGTCTCAGATGTGTCACCCCCTTGGTTTTACCCCAAAGGGTAAAACCTTGGAAGAGCCCCCAGGCTGGGAGCAGAGGAAGCTCCCGGGTGTCCAAGCCCAGGAGGTCTCCTCTTGGGAAAGAGGTGCTGGGACCAGAGGGATGTGGGGATGGGGAACCTGGGAGAGGCTGGGCCAGGCTGCTCATTAGTACCTGGGCATGGCTGCTGCTGACCCGATGGCAAATATGAAATATCAAAGCGCTTGTCAGCACTCCTGAATGGGACAAAGAAAAGGAGCATTAATGATTAACTCTGCTAAAAGCTCAGGCTTTTTGATTCCCATGGCACTGGGGCTATCTGCCTGCCATGTGACATGCTCGGGCCATTTTCTAGCAGATTGGGGAAAGCTGGTGAGCAAACACAGGTGCTTTGGAGTCAGCAGCGCTGTCAGGGACAACCACAAACACCACCAGCTATGTCTGCCTAAATTAGCTCCTGTGTTTGCCTCCATTTTCCTCCCCCCCACCCCCCTTTCCTGGAGATTTTTTTACTTTCTAAGTCCGGCGCCTTTCGCTCCCCCTCCTCGACTATTCACACGCGGGGTGAAAAGCCAGAGGGGCAGAGAAAAGCAGAACACAGAGGAGGGCTTTGAAGCCACCATGCTGTGTGGGGACCCAGTGCCAAAGACCCCACAAAACTCATTAAAACAACCCCAGTCCCGACCCACCAAACCCAGCCGGGGCCTTGGTGCTCAAGTGGAATTATCTGAGTGATGCTCAGCACTAAAATGAGGGGGGGGGAGGCTGGTGCTGGGCTGGGGGCTGCTCAGCAGCCTGGGGAAGGGGTCTGGGTTTGAGTGTGTGTTGGGGGAGTTGTCCATCCCTGTTGGCTGGGGTGTGGGTGACCTCCCCAGGACTTGGTGTGACCTCCCCAGGACTTGGTGTGACCTCCCCAGTGCCGTCGAGCAGAGGGAAGGTCCCTCTAGTGGTATTATTTGTTTTAATTTATTCCTGCCCCGGCACAAATGAGACAGACTTTCTTTTTTTTTTATTATTTCTTTCTTTCTTTCTCTTTTTTTTTTTGCTGTTCAAATATTGATCCGTGCACGGGAGTGTGCTGCCTGCCGGCTCCTTGCAATCGCACCGGGGCAATAAAGCACAGACTATCAGCCTGCTGTGATAAAAGTACTTTGAGTAAACAGCAGAAAATGAAATAAAGTTATAAAAAAAGATGGGCCGGGATGGTATAAATGTCTACAAATAATCACTGTATCAGCCTGCCTGATACTCCAGCAATTAACAGCAGCGGGGGTGAAATGGCAGCCGGGCTGCGCTGCTGATTTCAATGCTGCCACCCTCTGAGGGCCCTGGCAGGAGCAGGGATGGTCCTGACTTCCCCCAAGGAGGGACTGGCAGCCCCTGCTGCAGCCTCTCCCCAGCCTGCCAGCTAAGGGGGAATAATCCCATCCCTGAGGACTTTAGGGGGTGAGCAAGGGTTGGCCATGCCATGCCAGGGCTGGGTATAGAGCCAGAGCTGCCTCAGTTTGATCATTGAGCTCCTCCAGATAAATGGGATGAGTCCTCCAAAGGGAGGAAAAGTCCAGTTGGTGATGCCCAAGAGTTTTCTTGGGGCTTGGGTGGAGTCTTTGCTGCAGAGTGATCTAGGCAAGGTTCCACGAGGGACCAAACACTGGGAACAACCCCGGGAATCAGGGGGATGGTCCCAGGCATCACCTTGGGGCAAGTGCTGTGAGCACACAGGGGATTGCAGCTGGGTAAGCAAAAATCACCCAGGGTCAGGTGCTGGGTGGCATCACCAGGAGCTGCAGAGTGGCCTGGTGGCAGGGGACAGTTGGGTTTGTCCAGCAGTGACAGCAGCAGGAGGCTGGAAGCAGATTTTGTCCCAAGGACAAGGGCTGCAGATGCAGCACAGTTCACTTTGGGGGGAAATGAAAATCTGTGTGTTTAGTGAGATTATGCTTGAACTGGCACCAATCTCTGCTGCCAGCCTGAGCTGCAGCCAATTCCTCTCCCCTGTGATGAGGGATAAATATCATTAAACAGAAAAGATGAAGGCGGTTGATGCCCTTGCCTTAGCAGGAGCTCACACCCTGTGCTTGGGAAGGACAAAACTGGGGAGGTTGGGATGCAAATCACCCAAACCAGACAGATTAAACACCAGGAACTGAGGGAGAAGGGAATCCAGTGAGGACCTGCTTGCTGGAGAAGCTGGGAATGGTGACACAGAGCCTGGAACAGCCCCTCCTAGCTCTTCCCTCTCTCCCTGACAGACCCACTGCCAGCAGTGCCTGGAGAGGCCAAAGAGAAATCTCTGGCTTGCCATCTGTCCCAGGCAGAGTTTGACCCTTCCTCTGCCCCACTCTCAGCTAAATACTTGCAGTCTGATTTGGTTTGGGTTTTTTTTCCTAGGTAGGATTTTTTTTCCTCTATATTTTTATTCTGTCAGCAATCAAAGTGGGTTTGGTGCCTCCCTAGTGAATAGATGCAGGTTGTGAGTTCCCAGAGTCTTGAAAAGATGGAGCAGACCCGATGAGCTTTCCTTCTTGTAGAGCAGCTGATGATCTCCAGACATCACCACACTCCAAACATCACCATAATCCAGACATCACCACACTCTCCTGGGCTTCCTTGTGACCACAGAACCTCAGGGTGGGTTTTTTTGGGTTTTCTTGGCTTTGTCCCACGACAGGGTAAATCAGACATTAGGAATCAACTCTCTGGTGTGAGGGTGCTGAGCCCCTGTGCCAGGTTTCCCCCAGAAGCTGTGGCTGCCCCATCCCTGGCAGTGTCTCAGCCCAGACTGGGTGGAGCTGGGGGCATCCTGGGGAGGGGTCCCTGCCCAGCTCAGACTGCAAAGGTCCCTTCCAAACCCATTCCAGGAGTCTCCAGTTGACATGTCTGTGGGCAAGGAAGGGGTCTCTGTCCCCAACTCTGTCCCTGGGGAGATTCCCAGGGGCTTTCTGGGTTGGAACCCCTCTCCACCCAGCCCCTCTGGGACAAGGGATGGCTCTTGCCAAGCTGGGTGCCCAGTGGAGCAGGGAGAGAGGATGCAAAACCCCCCCCAGCAAAACTGCCCTGGATCCTGATGCCAACGTGTGGTTGGGTTCTGGTTCCCAGGAGAGAGGAAAGGACCCTCTGTGAGTGTCAGGACCTGCAGGGCTTGGGGGAAGCTCCTGCAGCACCCAGGGAACCTGGCAGGGGGGTTGCAAATCCCCATGGGCACGGAGCAGGATGCTCTGCTTTGTCCTGGGCTTTGCACCCTGGCCAGCTGAGCTGTCAGGAGGCACCTTGGGCTCTGCCACCTGCCCTGGGTTGTCACGGTCTGGCTGAAGGACCTGGGGAAAGTCACCCTGGGTGATGCAACAGCCTGCCAGCAGCCTTTTGGGTGACAGCCCTGACCCAGAAGGCTCTCCCAGCCCAGCTATTCAGCAGCAGAGCCTTTGGACTGTGCTGGAGAAAGAATTGAGTGAGGGGAATTTTTTTTTTTTATTATTAATATTTTTTTGCTGCTCCTCTATATTAAAAAAAAAAAAACAAACCACAGAGGGGGCATGGGGGGGCTGTAAGCAAGAAAAAGGAAACCACACTGTTGCAATCAGCACGGTGTGTGATAAAGATTATTGCAGGTAGAAAAGCAATAAGGATGGTAGGAACTTCTTTATTACCCATTATTCATGATTGCTATGTGATCAGTGACCTGGAATACATTCAAATTCATGTTAATAAAAGCCCTAATAGAAGGGGTGGTTTTTTTTTTTTCTTTCCCCCTGCCTTCTGGTGAGATGTGGGCAGGGGAGAGAGCAGCCAATGTCTGTGTTTGCCCATTCCTGCTTTTCTGGAAGTCACAGGTTCTGAAGGCTCAGCCAGCTCTGAATGAAGCAACTTGCTCTGGTTTAGCTCAGGTCGTTTGGCAGACAAACGGGAGGGATCTGTGGGTTTGCTTTTTTTATTTATCAAGGATCTGCAGTGCAGAGTCAGCCCGGCTGTCCCCTGCTCCTTGCCTGGCTGTGGGAGCAGGCAGCACCACAGCCACGGCCCGGTGACTTTCAGGCTCCTTTTGTTCATCCCTGCACTTGTCTGAGCCCCCTGGCCCCTTGGGTTTGCAGAGAGGCAGAGATGGACCCGATGCCGCCGCTGGGCTCCTGGGAGACCAAAACTGCTCCCAGGCTGGGACCCCAGGGACCCTCTGTTCTGCAGGCAGCTCCTGGGGCTCCATCTCCACGGCTCAGGTGGGGAGAAGAAGGGTCTGGAAGGTGTATCTGCCCGTCCCAGGTTCAGACCTTTCTTCTTCTGGAGGTTCATCCATCACTGGTTAACAGGGCACCCTCGCAAGGCTGAGCTTCCTTTGTGCTGAATCTTTAACCTCCCGGGAGTAAATACCCTTTGTACACAGGTAGCTGGCTCCTGATAATGCATTGTATTCCTTCCACCACCCAAGCACGAGGGGAACACTCCATTTAGATAAAAAGCAATTAGCACCTCTGTATATATTGTTCAAGAAAAGGGCCCTCGCAGGAGGCTGGGGAATTCCTCCTGGCTGGAAAGAATGAAGGATAAAGGCTGAGGTGATTTCAAAGGGAACTTCTCCCACAGATCAGGAGCTGCTGGGGTTTATCTGAAAACTGGGCAACAAAACTGCATTTTCCTGCAGCTGGAGGCCCCGAGTTGGCTTCGGGTAAACAAGTTGTCCTGGCCTCCTGGGAATGGAAGAAAAGTTAGTAACCAGCTGAAAAATAATAATAATAATAATAATGACAATAATAATAATGAACCAATCAATCACATCTTTCCTCTGCTTCCCCGTGGTGTGGTCCTGGGGTACTCTAGGTGGCCCTGCTCTGGCAGGGGGGGTTGGACTAGATGATCTTTCGAGGTCCCTTCCAACCCCTAGGATTCTGTGATTCTGTGATTCTGTGATTGGCCAGGCAGATTGTTGCTTTGGAGGGTTTTGGGGGGAGCAGGAGGGGTTTTGGGGTTTCAGGCCAGGGATTCATCCCAGCAAAATGTATTTCTTTCTTTCTGACCCCTCCCCTCGGTTCTGTCATTCCCCAGGATGGGTTTTAGCAAGAGCTCCTGCAAGTCTCTAGGAGGAGCCATGCATTCTTCATTTCTATGTTAATTTGCATTAAATAAACTGTCACCATAAACAACTTGTGTCTCGGGAGAAGGTGGAAAACTATATGGGGCGTTTGCCAGGCAGGGGGTTATTAATTTTACACTTTCCATCTGGGAGCCTGTAAAGGGTCCATTCCCAGGAACAATAAGGCCAAGGTCACCGGCCGGGCTCTGGAGAGCCATAAAGCTTTTTGTTCCACCTCCAAGGTGCACATGCCTCCTGGCAGCCCAGCACCATGCAGAGGCATGCTTCCCATTCCTCAGGAACCATCCCATCCTTTAGGGAGCCATCCCATCCCTTAGGAACCATCCCATCCCTCAGGAACCATTCCAGTCCTTAGGAATCATCTAACCCCTCAGGAACGATCCCATCCCTCAGGAACAATCCCAGTCCTTCGGAACCATCCCATCCCTTAGGAACCATCCCATTCCTCAGGAACCATACCAGCTTTCAAGAACCATCCCACCCCTTAGGAATCATCCCATCCCTCAGGAACCATCCATCCCTCAGGAATGATCCCATCCCTTAGGAACATTCAACCTCTCAGGAACCACCCCAGCTCTCAAGAACTATCCCCACCCCTTAGGAATCCATCCCATCCCTCAGGAACCATCTCATTCCTTAGGAACTATCCCACCTCTCAGGAACACCCATCCTAG
>NC_044246.1:869416-901916 GCF_003957555.1 Calypte anna | reverse complement strand
GGAGGCAGGTGCTGGCCCCTGGAACCAGGGAATACATCAACCAGGGCGACAGGAGCGGCTGCGGCCGGGGTTTCTGCAGGAATAAGAACCCCCCCGTTCCCGGGAGGGGGTTGTGTCTGCTCAAGTGCCTCTTAACCTTTTCTAGATCCTGTTACTAAAGGGAAAAAAAAAAAAAAAAGCAAAACAACCCACGAAGCCCACATAAGGAGTTTCTGTCTCTTCACCTGACCGTAAAGAGCACATGAAAAAAGAGAGGATGCTATTCCCCCAGCTCGTGATGGGATCCCTGAAACCCAAAGGAGAGCTTTGTGAAAGCAAAACGCCAAGTGTGAGAAGGAGAAGGGGTGGATGGGTGGAGGGAGAAGTCACCCAAACTGGAGGGACAGGCCCTTGCTCCAGGCTGCAGCACTGCAGACAGGATTTTTAGTTGCACTTAACCCCGCATCTGCTGGCTGTACTGGGGGGCTGAGGCTGCTTCTGCAAAATCTGGTTTGTTTGGTTTAAAAAAAAAAAAAAAAAATGGGGTTTTTGATTTATTTTGTGTGTGTGTGTCTGTGTGCCACGACCGCAGCAAGGTCCCCAGCTTTGTGCATTGAACTCAGCTGAGCAGAGCTGGTGCCCCAGCTGGGGGCAATGCTGTTTCCTCAGGTGAAAGTGGGGATATTCGGGGTGAGGAAGGGGCAGGGCTGGGGGGGTGTGAGCTGTCCCCAGGTGGAAGCAGCAGACGCGGAGGGACCTGCTCGCTCCGTCCGCAGGTGAGCCCAGGAGGGGTGAGCAAGGGGGTTGGGATGCAACAGGGTTTGCCGAAATTCTCTGGGGTTTCAGGGCTTCCTGCGGGGTGCAGAGGTCTGTCCCCGCTCTGTCACCTTCCTTTTAATCCACCCCATCCCACAAAAGGTCCTGAGCTCTGCCCAGGTCCCGGAGGTTCGGGCTCTGCGGGCCGGAGCCGGGGCTGTGCTGCAGAGGGAGCCGGCAGCTTTTCCCCGAGTTACTTATTAACCACTGCTCATTTGACAGGATCAATATTTCAAGCGAGGGAGTAAACACTTAAGAAGCACCACTCTGCTTTGCCCTCTTTTGTTTTTTTTCCCTTTGCAAAAATGATTTATTTTCTAAAATGCATCTGCCTGGAGAGGAGGCAGCGCCGGGAGCCGCGGTGTTATCTGCGGGGTATGCAAAGCACATTTATTTCGTCTTTTATCTCTCATATTGCATGTTGATCCCATACATATAGATTGATTTTGTTCAGGTAGATAATGAAAAGTCAAGTGGAAAATTTACACAAAGGCACTCAGGATCTCGACTTTCTATTGGTATATAAATTGGTTTATTACTCCATTCCCTTAAACAGGGACTTTCACACTGGGGAACACTTTAAAATATATCATGTTTAAACACAAAACCATTTACCTTTCATGTGTTTTCTTTTTTTTTTTTTTTTTCTTTTTTTCTTTTTTTTTTTTTCCCTCCCCAGTAATTTCCTCGCCACTTTTGTTAATTACCGCAGATATTTGTGTTTAAACAAGGGCTCGCTTCCTTCTCCATCCCTCCAAGCAATTCATCTTCCTCCCTCTCATTCCCCAAAAGTCCTAACGAGAGATTTCCGAGCCGCCGGCCGTGCCGACGTGGTGAGCTCCGGGTCTGACAATACCTCGGGAGATTTTATTAATTCCCTATAAGCAGCTTTCATTTCACCACCGTCGAACAGAGGGCACTGTACGTGAGAGAGCAGCTTGGAACGAAAAAAAAAAGAAAAAAACCACCAAAACCCCCCAACAAAAAATAAAATCAACCCCAAAAACCGAGAGGAAACATTATTAATAAACATCTTCTGGACATTTGGTGGCTGGTGTAGGCTGCTCCAGCTTAAAGCAATTAATTCAGGATACTGACATAAACTCTCCAGCTCTTTGACAGCTTGGAGCTGAAATAAAAATGCTAGTTCTCCAGGGAAAAGGAGAGGATAGTTGGCTCTTTTCTGGACTGTTTGCTTATAGGCCCAGAGAGCAATCTTCCTCGCAGAATGAAATGCAAGGACACAAACAATGTACCAGGAGGAGAATAGGAGATGGGAATGAACAGTTTGAACTATTTGCTCAGCAGAAGGGCAGCCACAATGCTCGGCCAATGGCTTTCCCATGCATCAACCCTGCTTCTTAGCCCCTTTTGTTGTTCGGCCTCTTCCTCCGGCCAGATAAGAGCGCAGCTGCGGCTCGGGGGCTGAGCCAGACCTTCCCCCCGACACCCCAATCCTGCCCGCCTTTGCTGGGTGCCCCCCTGGATCACCCTCTCCCCCGGAGGGTGCTGCCTTCACCCCCGGGGCCACCCAGCAGCCAATCCATCCCTCCCCGCGTCTCCCTCCCGCTTTGGAGCTGGTTGGGAAGCCCTTCCCGGGCACCCCCTGTGGTCACCACCCCTCCTGTCCCCTGCCCGGCTCCCCCTTCTCCCGCAGGGTCCCAGAGGGATGTTTGGCTGGGAGAGAACCCCAGGCAGGTGTCCCCTTCCCGCAGAGCATCCTGCTGGGGACCCAGCGGCGCCGGCTGCGGGACTGCCACGCTTCAGGGGATGGAGGACGTTGCCATCGCCAGCTGGAGCTCCCAAACGCCGTTCTTCCCCATTTTTGCAGGGCTTTTGGAGGGTTTTCTTGGCACAGCCCTGCAGCACAGCCTGGGGATCTACCTGCTGAGCCATGTGCAAGGCTTGACAGCACCCCCCTGGCAGGGGCAAGGCTGCGGGCTCTCACCTCCGTTCCCCTTCCCCAAACCCTCCCTCCCCTATAGCCCCCCCAGACCCCTTCGCTTTGCCCTCACGCTGTCCTTGCTGGCAGCTGCTGGGATTAAAACCAAGCGGGATGTGCAGCCGGGAGGTGCCCACCGGGATGTGCTGCTATTTTTGCTCTTCCCTCGACGCTCGGGCTGTGGATTTTGGGAGCCGGTGGTGGTGTTGGGGGGGGTGCACTGCCTGCTTCTCAGGTCAGGAGGTTTATAAGGCTTGAAAGGGTTTTACGAGGTGCAAAGGCAAAAGGGGGAGGACTGGAGGAGCTGCCTGCCCAGGCACTGCAGCCCCTGAGCACACCTGCAGGAGCCCCCCCAGAAACACCACAAACACACGGGGATTTTTCTTCTTTTTTTTTTGGCTGTTCTTTTTTTTTTTTTCTTTTTCTTTCTTTTTACTTTTTACTTTTTTTTTTTTTTCCCTTTCTTCCCTGGTGGGTGGTCAGGAGGACGGGATGAAAAGCAGGAGGGTTCCTATTGTCTCTGCGCTGCCTTCCGAGCGGACCCCACGTGTCCCCAAAGTCACCGAGCACTTGGCCCGGCCTGTCCCCTGCTGCCTCCGTGACACAAACCTATCACGAGTGGCCCAGAAGGATCTGGCCAGGTGAGCCTGCAAGAAAAAATTGTTTTGCATCTTCCCAGCAGCACAATTTTTATGCCCAAGGGGTCTGATCATCCCTGGCAGATGGGGTGCCCCATTTTATTTAATTTCATGGAATATCTCCAGTTGGAAGGGACCCACCAGGCTCGTCTGATCTGCTTTCCGTTTTGAAGGCACAGTATTAAAGCCGGGCTGATGTTGGTGCCCATTTTAAACCATTTTAGGCTCTGCCGTATCCCCTCGGAGCATCCTGCCTGACAGCTGCAGAGCCACCCCCTAAACAGCGACAATTCTCCCCAAAACCAGCCCAACCCAAAGGGGTGAGGAACAAGTCCTGGGGGTTCGGCTGGAGCAGCCCTTCCAACAGCACCTCGGGCCGGTCCCGGTCCCACCTCGGGGCACCTCGGGGTTAATTAGGGAGACGGTAAAGAGGCGGAATGACAGCGCCCGCCGCTCCCGGGCTCCTTCCCGACCCCGCTCCCCGCGGACAAGAGAGCCCAGGCTCCTGCAGAGTCATTTGCGCGTGTGTTCCGGAGAATGAATTTAGGGGAGCAAATATAGTTATGCAGAATTTAAATTAAAGTTGACACTAATGTAAATACAGCAATGCAACTGCATGTTTAAGAAATATGATGAGGCTACGGTTTTAATCAGGGCCTTTTAACTCAGGTGGCATTTAAAATCCTTGCCATTTAAATTGGATAAAACCCCTAAGCTGGGAGAAGGAGGGAAAGTCGGTGGGCTGGGGAGCGGGGAGCTCTGCCCCAGCCCCTTCCCGAGGGATGTCCTGGGGGCAGGAGGGCTCCGGGGATATTCGTGGAGGGGACATTCACCACCGGGGAGTGACTGGAGACCCTGTGGCTCTGGAGAGCTCCTCACCAGGGGGTGGGTGGGCAGAGCGCCCCATGGAGACTTCTCGACCCGCTGAGATGCTGCTCGGAGGCTCGGCAGCTCTCCTACACCCGTTGCGTTGACATTTGCGGTGGCAGAGGCACTGCCTGTGTCCATCTCATCCAAAACCCCCCCTCAGCCCATCCATCAGCCCCCGCAGCATCCCCACCCGCAGCATCCCCACCCGCAGCCGCCGCTCGGCTCCCCCTCCTGCCTGTGCAGCGGGAATTGGGGGAGGGGGCTCTTGGCACCTCCCGAATTTTTCCTCCCTGCTGCTTTGGAAAGTTCTGCACCCAGGCTGAACTTGGAGTTGGGGCCTTGGGGGGGTGGGGGCTGGAGAAGAAAAGAAAAAAGGGAGAGAGAAAGAGCAGAGCCCGCCTCACCTACTTCAAAGCAGGGTGATCCTGCGGGGCTCCGCGGTAACAATGGGCATGAAGTGCCAGGGGCAGGAGCTCGGGAACCTGGCAGGGCCCCCAGGCACCGGAACAATATCTTTGGCAGCCTCTCTGGTTTTTATTTCTTTTCCAAGGGAGCAGAAGGGCTCTGGCAGGGCCAGGCTGCTGCCCTCTCCTCTGCCCTGGGGAAAGGGCACATTTCCCACCACATCCCAGCTGGCTCCTGGGACCTGTCTGTCCCCTCCAGACCCCCTCGCTGGGGACCTGCTGCTGTCCTTGGGTCACTCTGCTCCCGGGGCTTCGGGGGTCCCTGCAGGGAGAGGCTGGGGATGGAGAGGGGGTGCTGGGGTAGCCCGGGCTCCCCAGAGAGCTGTCCCACCCGGCTGTGCCTGGGACAGGGCTGGAGCTGGCACTGTGTCACCTTGGGATGAGTGTGGGGAAAGCAGGGGACGAATCCCCCCTCCCTGGGCAAGAGGTTTCTTTTACTTTCCCTGGAGGTGTTGGTGTGAACTGAAGATGCTTCCAGCAGCAGTGGCAGGAGGGGAGCTGGGCAGCCCCAGCAGTGACTGTGACCTGTGTCCCTCTGTGTGGAGTGCACTGAGATTCCATGCACTGAAATTCCATCCCCCTCTTCCCTAGGAGAGGCTGCAGCCTGCAGCTGGGCAGAGGGAGCAGCCCCAGCCCCTGGGAGGGGCCCAACAACCCCCTGACAACATCCAGAGAAAAGCCAGGTTTGTCTGTGCTGAGGGGACTCTGCTCCAATACCAAAATCATAGCAATAAAATCGGTAACAATAATAATAATAATAATAATAATAATAATAATAATAATAATAATAATAATAATAATAATAATAATAATAATAATATACCAGTAGTGTCAATAATAGAAATAAGAATAGCAAAAGCAACTCTATTAAGGGCAGTAATGACAATAACAATAATAACTATGATGATAACAATCACAACAGCAACAACAATAATTGTAACAATAACAAAACAGTAATACTAACATCAGCCAGCCTTTGGGGAAAAAGAAATCTTTTTTGGGGGGGTTGTAGCTCCCACACCTCATTGCTGTCTCCCTCCAGTCACCCAAGGAGCCTGAGCCAGAGGCACCGTGGGGTTTCTGTGAGGTTTGTGCACCCTGGAGCTGTCCCGAGGTGTTTGGGGTGTGGGGACAATCCCTGGGGACCCCCGAGGGGTGGCACAGCCCCTCCCTGGGGCTCTGGGAATTCTCAGTCCTGCGTGGGCCTGGGATGGGGGTACCCCAGGTGGGTGCTGCCTGGCAGGGGGGTACCCCAGGTGGGTGCTGCCTGGCAGGGGTGCCTCTCACCAGTCACTTCATCCCCCCAGCCTGCAGAACCTGCCTCCAGCAGAGCCCTCCGAGGGATTTTGTGTCCTTCTGGCTGTCCTAATCCCCCGGTGTGACTCAGTGCTGTTAACATGCCTGAGGGAGTAATAAAAAGTGTTATAATGCCATTAATTATCCCCCCTCTAGATATCCTGTCTGCCCTGCTGGGGAAAAAAAAAAGGAGAGATTGCAGAAAAACACCCAGGAGGACTCAGAGGGGAGGAAAAAAAATTCCCCCAAAAGATGAGGGCAGAAACCTGGGGAGCATCTCACACACATGCTCCTGCTCTCCTGGGAAGGATGAGGGGTTCTGGGAGGGGGATTTTCCCCCATGGCCACCCCTCAGTCTCTTGTCTGTGTCCACAGTCCCCCCCCCCCCTCCCTCAGAGGACTCAGGAGCTCCCAGAGCCATTGTCTTGCCAAAGCTGATTGAAACCAGCCCAGGAGTTCAAGGGTTGGAAAGGGAGGGACGTCCAGACAGGGTGACACCAGAGACCTCATCTGGGTGGAAAATCAAAATAGATGGGGCTGAGCTGCCCAGCCCTCTGGAGGGATGAGAATTGATGCTGAGGAGCAGCCCAGAGGCCCTGACACCCCCATCTTCAGTGTCTCCCTCCTGGTGGGGAAGGGGGAACAGAGAAGATGATGAAGCAGCAGCAGAGAGGATGATGAAGGAGCAGGGAAGCTGAGGAAGCAGCAGAGGAGTTGGTGCCTGCCCTGATTTGCCTGTCCAAGCCTGCTTGTGCTTTCAGACCTGCTGGGGGGACACGAGAGAGGCTGGGTTTGTTTGCAGAGTCCACTTTGGTCCTGCAGTTGGTGGGTTTCTTTGCTTTTGGGGTTTTTTTGGTTGTTTTGGTTTTTTTGTTTATTTGGGTATTTTTTTTGCAGGGGGGTTGTTTCCCCCCCCAGCTTTTAGGGGTAATTGCTTCCCTAGGAAAAAGACCTTGTTGAGAGGCTGGGGCAAAGTCCTGATTGCTCAGCCCACGTTGAGCCCTCCTTGGACCTTGCCTGATGCTTTGGGATGGGGGAAGGCAAAGGGGGGCTCAGCACCCCCCCTCAGACTGCTTCTGCTGCAGGTTGGCTGGGCTGGGAGTTTTTCATAATTATTATTGGGTTTTGACACCTTGAGGCCCCGGGGCAGGTTTTAGCAGGAGCATGGTGTGTTCAGAGCCCCAGAACCACCTCCAGCTGGGCAAGGGCAGGAGATAAGCAGCAGGGTGGAGGTGGCTGGGGGGAGCAGCTGCTGCACAGAGCCCCGGCTGACCCGGGAATGGCACAGCCAAGCTATGCTGCCAATGTTTAACAACCCATCCGTCTTCTACCTGGACCTACTCAACAGAAACCTTTGTTTGAGCCACGGGCCCATTCAGCCCTGCTGCTGGCTGCTTATCGGGCTGATTAATCCCCTCTCTATCACTGTTATTAATTTCAGAACCTGCTCTTATTGCTGGCAGGCTGATGGGGAAGCCCAGCTCCAGCTTTGCCAAGGGGATTCGCCCCCCCCCCTTCCCCACACCCCTGCTGCAACCCAGATAAATCCCAGCTCATCCCTCTGGATGCTGATGATCTCAGCACCCATTTTTCCCTGGGGGGAGGCTCCATGTCCTGTGTCACCTCCTGCATCCCAACGCTGCAGCAGGAGCATCGTCCCCAGTGGGTACCCCGATGGCTGGGGGGGCAGGAGGACACCCCCTCTGCATGGAGGGAGCCCGGGGGGGCCCTGCTGTGTGAAGGTGGCTGTTGGGAAGGGATTTGGGCCCCGAATTCCTGTCAGAGCTGCTGTGCACACACAAACACACCCCCACACACCCCTTATCTCTCCCAGCCCTGTTTGCCCAGTGGGGACCTGTCCAGCCCGGCAGGGAGGGGGGAATAACCAGCCCCCAGCCCCCACCTAGAGTGCCTTCCATCCCAAAGAGGGGGCTCACAGACACTTTGTCTGCCACCAGAGGCTTTCTGGTGTCTCTTGGTGTTCAAACACCCTCGGTGGACCTGGTTGTGTGACTTGCAAGTGTTCCAGGAGGCCACTCCTGCCTCTGGCCACATCTCCTGGCACTGGGATCCACCCAGGCACTGGAGCCATTCCCAAACCAGTACCTGGTGGGTGTATTTACACCTCCCAGTTCCCGTGTGGCAGGTCACAGGGTGTTGGGTGGAGATGCCCCAGCATCTACACACCAGCCCCGTGTCCTCTCCTACCCCTGAAATGTCCCCTCAGAAAAGGGTCGGCCAGGAAGATGCTGGTGCTGTGTCCATGGGTGACTGATGCCTGCCTACAGCCCCTGAAGATTAGCCAGGACCCTGGTGGGCTGAAGGAGAGGGGACAGAGTGACCTGGAGGCCCTGGCAGGTGCCTGGGGAGCAGGTCCAGGTGCTGTGGGATGGAGGGGACAGCTGTGGTTCTGTGCCTCCCCCAGTACTGGAGTCCCCTGATGTCAGTGGCATGAGGTCCATCCCCTCCTGGTGCAGCAGGAGGGTTAAAGCCCTTACAGGAGCACACCCAGGGCCTTCCTGATCCATGTCTATCCCTGCCACTCACCCTCTCCTCTCTCCTGGCTGTACTGAGCTCTGTGGGGAATCACAGCAGCATGGAATGGGTTGGGCTGGAAGGGACCTTAAAGCTCCTCCAGTCCCAACCCCATGGGCAGGGACACCTCCCACAGCCCAGGGTGCTCCCAGCCCCATCCAACCTGGGCTGAGACACTGCCAGGGATGGGGCAGCCACAGCTTCTCTGGGCAACCTGGCACAGGGGCTCAGCACCCTCACAACAAACAATTTCTTCCTAATGTCCAACCTAAACCTCCCCTTTTCCAGCTTAACACCATTTTCCCTCATCCCATCCCTCCAGGCCCTTGTCCCAAGTCCCTCCCCAGCTTTCCTGGAGCCCCTTCAGACACTGGAAGCTGCTCCAAGGTCTCCCCAGAGCTTCCTCCTCCCCAGCTCCTTATTAACACCAGCAGACAGGCAAAGCAAACACTCCTGACCCACTGGCCTGGCCCTGCTGGGCACTCATCTGAGCACTTGTCTCCTCCTGGCCTGCCTCCCCAGGGGGGCAGAGCTGCTTTTCTTCCCCATTATTGAGCAGGAGGGTGCCCAGGGGCTGTGCTGGGCTGTGGCAGTGGCTGCCCGGCCACCCCTGCCCTCTTCCATCCGCCCCTGTAATTGCATATTTACCCACCGGAGCCTCTCATTATCTCATTATCACCAGAGGTTAACCCAGTGGCCTCGGGTCACCGGGAAGGTCACCCACCCGGCTAGGAAGGGCTGACATTCATTTGTGGGGCTGGGCAGCCCTTTGGGATGGATGCTGAAGGTGCTGGGCAGCATCCCTTCTCTTTGCACCCCGAGCTGGGGGGCTGGAGCTGTGTGTCCACCCCCTGGCACTTGCAGCTGGGTTTGGGAAGGTTTTTTTTCATCCCTCGAGTGAAAACCAAAACCAAACTGGAGCAGCTGGTGGGGCTGACACTGCTTTTCCATGCCACGTGCCATGGCATGGCTCCCATCCTGCTCCTTGGGTGCTCACCCCCCTTTCCAGCTCTCACCCACCTCGGTCAAGAAACACATTAATTCACACCAGCAGCACCCAGCTTGGGAAGAGGAGCACCCAGCAAGCCAAGGATTCCCACCTGGAGCAGCAGTGGCCTCTTCCCTCCCCTGCCTGGGCTGTGTCAAGGAGGAGGTGTGGGGGAGCCCTGCCTGCCCCAGGACAGAGCCTGCCCTGTTTGCTTTGGGATGGGGATTTGCTGTGCCTGAAAGTGCTCTTGTGATTTTTTCCAGGAACGTTTCCCCTTCCTCGGGGGTGCACCCGGCGCCGGGGGGGGAAGGGAAAATATTGAAAGAAGGAATTATGAATGAGCTCTGGCTGCTGCTGGGGACAGAGAGCAGCTTCCTTCCAGCCCGGGCTAAAAGGAGAAGATTTTCCCCTCCCAGCCCTACCTTTGGGGAGAAGGTCTCCCAGATCAGAGCTTTGGGGCCGGGCAGGACCATCCCTGGCTCCTTGCTGGGTGATGATCCAGGTGAGGGGAAGCTCTGCCCTGCTCCCCCTCTGGCTCCTGCCTCCCATTTCTCTCCCCCCCACCAGCTCCAGGAGCCCTTCAGCACCCCGGGGTTTCTGCTTCTCCTCCTCCCCGGCTGGTCCCACACCACAGGGTCACTCATTTCTCCACGTTTTCATGATGTTCCTGCTTCCAGCCTTGCCTCCGCCTCCTGCATGGACACCAGCCCTGGGCTGGAGGACACAGCCAGAGCCAGGGCAGAGCCATGGAAACCTTGCCTTTGGCTCTCTAGAGGCTTTAACTCCATGATTCAAACCAAACACTGCTGCTGGGCATGCGGAGCTTCAGCCTGGCCAGGCAGAGGTCCAAGGCCCCTTCTCACCTCCCCAGGGAGGAGGAGATTTTGCAGATGGGAGGGGGGTAAACATGGGGCCCAACCCTTCCCACCCCTCACCACAGCCAATCCTGGAGGGCTCCACGCTACAAAGAGGGCCCAGGCACCATCATCATCATCATCATCATCATCATCATCATCATCATCATCATCATCATCATCATCATCATCATCATCATCCCCTGGGGGTGCAGCAGCTGGCTCCAAGGTGGGAGATGTGAGTAGCAGCCAAGTCGGGCTCTGGTTTTTGTCCCCATGTGGTGGTGCAACTCCTCGGGGCTTCCCTCCACCTCTCTGCACCCCCCTTCAGGTCACTTGGTTCTTTTCAAAGAAGTTAAAGGAGAAAATGAGCCCAAGGGAGTGTGGGGACCAGCCCTGACCTGGTTCTGGGAGCCGGGGCTGCAGGAGCTGTGGCTGTGAGTGCGTTCACCTCGGGTCATTCATCGCTGCCCTGGGCTGGGGGGTGAGGGTGTGGGCAGGTCCCCAGGACACCAGAGCCCTGCAGAGCCTGTCCTCACTGTGGTGTCATTGCCTCGGAGGGCTCCCAGCTGCCCCTTTGCTGAGCACCAGGCTTTGGGGCCGTGTTCCACGTCGCTCCCGAGCTCCTCTTGCACAAGAGCTGAACCCACCCGGACCTTTCCAAAGGCAGAGATCAAAGCTGGCAGTGGCCTTGGGGCTGCAAAGTTCCAGTGTTTACCAGGTGCAGGGTGGCCCTGGGCTTGCTGTGACTTTGGGATGTGTACCCGTGTGCTTGGCATGGCCCTGGGCTGCTCTGACTTTGGGATGTGTACCCTGGGAGTGTTGGGTCTGAGGTGTGTGTGCTCAGAAAGGGACTGGTCCCAACCCCAGGAGCTGTTGTACCCAACAACCTCTCCCCTCTGCTGGACACTGGGAGGTGAGGAGATGCCCTCAGAAGGTGCGAGGCACCCAAAGTTTCTCCTGGAGCAGGTCCTGGCCCCAGGGAGCTCAGTTCCTCATGAGCCTGGCACACCCCAAAGCCACCAGAGGAATGTGGGGCTGGGCCACCAGCTCTTTGTGCCAGGATTTTTTCCAGATCAAAGAGGAAACTCCCTCAAATGTCACAGATTTGTAAAGGGCAGCTCATGGTGACTCACAGAGATAAAGTTCTCAAGGACATTGAAGGAGCCTGAAAGCCTTGGTGCTCTGGGATTCCTATAGGATTGAGCCATGGCTGGAGAAGCTGCCAAGGTCACCAATATCCTGAGAGCACCCTACACCTGGATTGGGTATTTTGAGTCCCTGAGGTCCCTGCACCATCAGCTCTGCAGGTGGTGTGGGTGCCACAGGGCTTGGGGGAGGAAAGGGAACGTACCCATCACTTCAGGGCAGCTGAAGAAATCATCAATATCTGGCTTTTCAGTGGTAAATAATGGCATCTAGAGAGGGGCAGGCAGGTGGAGATATTTATTCCTGAGTGATAATGTAATTGCTCATTAGGTTTGGCATTTGATGCCTTCCCAGGGGTGTTTGGTTGGAAGTGTTTGCTGCTTCACTCCTGTGGTGGCCCAAGTCGGGTGGTTGGTGGCCCAAGTCGGGTGGTTGGTGGCCCAGGTCGGGTGGTTGGTGGCCATTGCAAGGGTGGCCATTGCCCCATGAGCTGTGGTGCAGAATCCTGAGGCACTGGGGCTTTCCAGGTGGGATCAGCTGGGTTTCCATAGCTGATGGGGGGGACAAAGGCCGAGGAAGGCCCTTGGTGTGGTTCCACCTCCCTGCTGGAGGGACCCAAGGGGGAAGTTGAAGCACCTCCAGGCTCGGCAGCTTTATGGTGCCCTGGGCACCCCCCTGGCCTTTCTGCTGCAGAACTGGGGCTTCTGTTCCAAACCAGCACTGACAGATACGTTTTATTTGTTCAGGCAGGGAAAGCCCAACCGTTTGCTGGTGCCTTTAGGGCTGTGCTTGGGAGGGGAAACCATTTGCTCTCCTCTTAAGCCCCGTCTTGAAGTGCTGGAGGTCCTGAAACTCCCCAACACCTGGAAGAATCAGACCCTGGGCAAACAGTTTGATGGGGGAAAAAAAAAATGCAGAAAACACCCAAGCCCCTGGGTGAGACAGGGCTTGGGGGGGGGTAGGGGGGGAGGAGGTGCTCGGCATTCCTCCCTATCCATACATTATTCTCCAGGGATTATTTGCTCAGCCCCAAAGTGCTCACACACACACACACACTGACAGCTGCTGAGGAGCACAAAGCACTGGGTTCAGATGTCTCAGATGTGTCACCCCCTTGGTTTTACCCCAAAGGGTAAAACCTTGGAAGAGCCCCCAGGCTGGGAGCAGAGGAAGCTCCTGGGTGTCCAAGCCCAGGAGGTCTCCTCTTGGGAAAGAGGTGCTGGGACCAGAGGGATGTGGGGATGGGGAACCTGGGAGAGGCTGGGCCAGGCTGCTCATTAGTACCTGGGCATGGCTGCTGCTGACCCGATGGCAAATATGAAATATCAAAGCGCTTGTCAGCACTCCTGAATGGGACAAAGAAAAGGAGCATTAATGATTAACTCTGCTAAAAGCTCAGGCTTTTTGATTCCCATGGCGCTGGGGCTATCTGCCTGCCATGTGACATGCTCGGGCCATTTTCTAGCAGATTGGGGAAAGCTGGTGAGCAAACACAGGTGCTTTGGAGTCAGCAGCGCTGTCAGGGACAACCACAAACACCACCAGCTATGTCTGCCTAAATTAGCTCCTGTGTTTGCCTCCATTTTCCTCCCCCCCACCCCCCTTTCCTGGAGATTTTTTTACTTTCTAAGTCCGGCGCCTTTCGCTCCCCCTCCTCGACTATTCACACGCGGGGTGAAAAGCCAGAGGGGCAGAGAAAAGCAGAACACAGAGGAGGGCTTTGAAGCCACCATGCTGTGTGGGGACCCAGTGCCAAAGACCCCACAAAACTCATTAAAACAACCCCAGTCCCGACCCACCAAACCCAGCCGGGGCCTTGGTGCTCAAGTGGAATTATCTGAGTGATGCTCAGCACTAAAATGAGGGGGGGTGAGGCTGGTGCTGGGCTGGGGGCTGCTCAGCAGCCTGGGGAAGGGGTCTGGGTTTGAGTGTGTGTTGGGGGGAGTTGTCCATCCCTGTTGGCTGGGGTGTGGGTGACCTCCCCAGGACTTGGTGTGACCTCCCCAGGACTTGGTGTGATCTCCCCAGTGCCGTCGAGCAGAGGGAAGGTCCCTCTAGTGGTATTATTTGTTTTAATTTATTCCTGCCCCGGTGCAAATCAGACAGACTTTCTTTTTTTTTTATTATTTCTTTCTTTCTTTCTCTTTTTTTTTTTGCTGTTCAAATATTGATCCGTGCACGGGAGTGTGCTGCCTGCCGGCTCCTTGCAATCGCACCGGGGCAATAAAGCACAGACTATCAGCCTGCTGTGATAAAAGTACTTTGAGTAAACAGCAGAAAATGAAATAAAGTTATAAAAAAAGATGGGCCGGGATGGTATAAATGTCTACAAATAATCACTGTATCAGCCTGCCTGATACTCCAGCAATTAACAGCAGCGGGGGTGAAATGGCAGCCGGGCTGCGCTGCTGAATTTCAATGCTGCCACCTCTGAGGGCCCTGGCAGGAGCAGGGATGGTCCTGACTTCCCCCAAGGAGGGACTGGCAGCCCTGCTGCAGCCTCTCCCCAGCCTGCCAGCTAAGGGGGGAATAATTCCCATCCCTGAGGACTTTAGGGGGTGAGCAAGGGTTGGCCATGCCATGCCAGGGCTGGGTGTAGAGCCAGAGCTGCCCCAGTTTGATCATTGAGCTCCTCCAGATAAATGGGATGAGTCCTCCAAAGGGAGGAAAAGTCCAGTTGGTGATGTCCAAGAGTTTTCTTGGGGCTTGGGTGGAGTCTTTGCTGCAGAGTGATCCAGGCAAGGTTCCACGAGGGACCAAACACTGGGAACAACCCCGGGAATCAGGGGGATGGTCCCAGGCATCGCTTTGGGGCAAGTGCTGTGAGCACACAGGGGATTGCAGCTGGGTAAGCAAAAATCACCCAGGGTCAGGTGCTGGGTGGCATCACCAGGAGCTGCAGAGTGGCCTGGTGGCAGGGGACAGTTGGGTTTGTCCAGCAGTGACAGCAGCAGGAGGCTGGAAGCAGATTTTGTCCCAAGGACAAGGGCTGCAGATGCAGCACAGTTCACTTTGGGGGGAAATGAAAATCTGTGTGTTTAGTGAGATTATGCTTGAACTGGCACCAATCTCTGCTGCCAGCCTGAGCTGCAGCCAATTCCTCTCCCCTGTGATGAGGGATAAATATCATTAAACAGAAAAGATGAAGGCGGTTGATGCCCTTGCCTTAGCAGGAGCTCACACCCTGTGCTTGGGAAGGACAAAACTGGGGAGGTTGGGATGCAAATCACCCAAACCAGACAGATTAAACACCAGGGGCTGAGGGAGAAGGGGATCCAGTGGGGACCTGCTTGCTGGAGAAGCTGGGAATGGTGACACAGAGCCTGGAACAGCCCCTCCTAGCTCTTCCCTCTCTCCCTGACAGACCCACTGCCAGCAGTGCCTGGAGAGGCCAAAGAGAAATCTCTGGCTTGCCATCTGTCCCAGGCAGAGTTTGACCCTTCCTCTGCCCCACTCTCAGCTAAATACTTGCAGTCTGATTTGGTTTGGGTTTTTTTTCCTAGGTAGGATTTTTTCTCCTCTATATTTTTATTCTGTCAGCAATCAAAGTGGGTTTGGTGCCTCCCTAGTGAATAGATGCAGGTTGTGAGTTCCCAGAGTCTTGAAAAGATGGAGCAGACCCGATGAGCTTTCCTTCTTGTAGAGCAGCTGATGATCTCCAGACATCACCACACTCCAAACATCACCATAATCCAGACATCACCACACTCTCCTGGGCTTCCTTGTGACCACAGAACCTCAGGGTGGTTTTTTTTGGGGTTTTCTTGGCTTTGTCCCACGACAGGGTAAATCAGACATTAGGAATCAGCTCTCTGGTGTGAGGGTGCTGAGCCCCTGTGCCAGGTTTCCCAGAGAAGCTGTGGCTGCCCCATCCCTGGCAGTGTCTCAGCCCAGACTGGGTGGGGCTGGGGGCATCCTGGGGAGGGGTCCCTGCCCAGCTCAGACTGCAAGATCCCTTCCAACCCATTCCAGGAGTCTCCAGTTGACATGTCTGTGGGCAGGAAGGGGTCTCTGTCCCCAACTCTGTCCCTGGGGAGATTCCCAGGGGCTTTCTGGGTTGGAACCCCTCTCCACCCAGCCCCTCTGGGACAAGGATGGCTCTTGCCAAGCTGGTGCCCAGTGGAGCAGGGAGAGAGGATGCAAAACCCCCCCCAGCAAAACTGCCCTGGATCCTGATGCCAACGTGTGGTTGGGTTCTGGTTCCCAGGAGAGAGGAAAGGACCCTCTGTGAGTGTCAGGACCTGCAGGGCTTGGGGGAAGCTCCTGCAGCACCCAGGGACCTGGCAGGGGGGTTGCAAATCCCCATGGGCACGGAGCAGGATGCTCTGCTTTGTCCTGGGCTTTGCACCCTGGCCAGCTGAGCTGTCAGGAGGCACCTTGGGCTCTGCCACCTGCCCTGGGTTGTCACGGTCTGGCTGAAGGACCTGGGGAAAGTCACCCTGGGTGATGCAACAGCCTGCCAGCAGCCTTTTGGGTGACAGCCCTGACCCAGAAGGCTCTCCCAGCCCCAGCTATTCAGCAGCAGAGCCTTTGGACTGTGCTGGAGAAAGAATTGAGTGAGGGGAATTTTATTTTTTTTTAATTATATATTTTTTGCTGCTCTCTCTGTATTAAAAAAAAAAAAAAGCACAGAGGGGGCATGGGGGGCTGTAAGGCAAGAAAAAGGAAACCACACTGTTGCAATCAGCACGGTGTGTGATAAAGATTTATTGCAGGTAGAAAGCAAATAAAGGTATGGTAGGAACTTCTTTATTACCCATATCATGATTGCTTATGTGATCAGTGACCTGGAATACATTCAAATTCATGTTAAATAAAAGCCTAATAGAAGGGTGGTTTTTTTTTTTTCTTTCCCCCTGCCTTCTGGTGAGATGTGGGCAGGGGAGAGAGCAGCCAATGTCTGTGTTTGCCCATTTCCTGCTTTTCTGGAAAGTCAACAGGTTCTGAAAGGCTCAGCCCAGCTCTGAATGAAGCAACTTGCTCTGGTTTAGCTCAGGTCGTTGGCAGACAAACGGGAGGGATCTGTGGGGTTTGCTTTTTTATTTATCAAGGATCTGCAGTGCCAGAGTCAGCCCAGGCTGTCCCCTGCTCCTTGCCTGGCTGTGGGAGCAGGGCAGCACCACAGCCACAGCCCGGGTGACTTTCAGGGCTCCTTTTTGTCCATCCTGCACTTGTCCTGGAGCCCCCTGGCCCCTTGGGTTTGCAGAGAGGCAGAGATGGACCCGATGCCAGCCCTGGGTTCCTGGGAGACCAAAACTGCTCCAGGCTGGGACCCCAGGACCCTCCTGTTCTGCAGGCAGCTCCTGGGGGCTCCATCTCCACCAGCTCAGGTGGGGAGAAGAAGGGTCTGGAAGGTGTTATCTGCTCCCAGGTTTCAGACCTTTCTTCTTCTGGAGGTTCATCCATCACTGGTTAACAGGGCACCCTCGCAAGGCTGAGCTTCCTTTGTGCTGAATCTTTAACCTCCCGGGAGTAAATACCCTTTGTACACAGGTAGCTGGCTCCTGATAATGCATTGTATTCCTTCCACCACCCAAAGCACGAGGGGGAACACTCCATTTAGATAAAAAGCAATTAGCACCTCTGTATATATTGTTCAAGAAAAGGGCCCTCGCAGGAGGCTGGGGAATTCCTCCTGGCTGGAAAGAATGAAGGATAAAGGCTGAGGTGATTTCAAAGGGAACTTCTCCCACAGATCAGGAGCTGCTGGGGTTTATCTGAAAACTGGGCAACAAAACTGCATTTTCCTGCAGCTGGAGGCCCCGAGTTGGCTTCGGGTAAACAAGTTGTCCTGGGCTCTTGGGAATGGAAGAAAAGTTAGTAACCAGCTGAAAAATAATAATAATAATAATAATAATAATAATAATAATAGTAATAATAATGAACCAATCAATCACATCTTTCCTCTGCTTCCCCGTGGTGTGGTCCTGGGGTACTCTAGGTGGCCCTGCTCTGGCAGGGGGGGTTGGACTAGATGATCTTTCGAGGTCCCTTCCAACCCCTAGGATTCTGTGATTCTGTGATTCTGTGATTGGCCAGGCAGATGTTGCTTTGGAGGGGTTTGGGGGGAGGCAGGAGGGGTTTTGGGGTTTCAGGCCAGGGATTCATCCCAGCAAAATGTTTTGCTTTCTTTCTGACCCCCTCCCCTCGGTTCTGTCATTCCCCAGGATGGGTTTAGCAAGAGCTCCTGCAAGTCTCTAGGAAGAGCCATGCATCTTCATTTCTATGTTAATTTGCATTAAATAACTGTCACCATAAACAACTTGTGTCTCGGGAGAAGGTGGAAAACATATGGGCGTTTGCCAGGCAGGGGTTATTAATTTTACACTTTCCATCTGGAGCCTGTAAAGGGTCCATTCCCAGGAACAATAAAGAGCCAAGGTCACCGGCCGGGCTCTGGGAGAGCCATAAAGCTTTTGTTCCACCTCCAAGGTGCACATGGCCTCCTGGCAGCCCAGCACCATGCAGAGGCATGCTTCCCATTCCTCAGGAACCATCCCATCCTTTAGGAGCCATCCCATCCCTTAGGAACCATCCCATCCCTCAGGAACCATTCCAGTCCTTAGGAATCATCTAACCCCTCAGGAACGATCCCATCCCTCAGGAACAATCCCAGTCCTTCGGAACCATCCCATCCCTTAGGAACCATCCCATCCCTCAGGAACCATACCAGCTTTCAAGAACCATCCCACCTCTTAGGAATCATCCCATCCCTCAGGAACCATCCCATCCCTCAGGAATGATCCCATCCCTTAGGAACCATTCAACCTCTCAGGAACCACCCCAGCTCTCAAGAACTATCCCACCCCTTAGGAATCATCCCATCCCTCAGGAACCATCTCATTCCTTAGGAACTATCCCACCTCTCAGGAACCATCCCACCCCTCAGGAACCATCCCACCCCTCAGGAACCATCCCATCCCTCAGGAACCATTCCAGTCCTTAGGAACCATCTAACCCCTCAGGAACGATCCCATCCCTTAGGAACCGTTCCACCTCTCAGGAACCACCCCAGCTCTCAAGAACCATCCCACCCCTTAGGAATCATCCCATCCCTCAGGAACCATCCCACCCCTCAGGAACCATCCGAGCTCTCAGGAACCATCCCAGCTCCTGTACAGCCCAGGAGAGGTGGGTTGCACAAAAAGAGCCCTGTGGCTTGGGGGGGGAGCAGGGAGGAAGCAGGGAGATTCCCCTGGAGGTTCCTCTGGAGGTGCTGGGAAGGTCTCCTGAGATGTTCCCTCCAGGAGGGGAGAGGAGGGGTTGGTGCCCTGCACCTTGGAGAGGTCTGGCTGGGGATGGGAGGAGATGGGAGCTGGGTGGTGGGAGTCAGTGTGTCCTGCAAGGAGTGAGAAGTTTGTCCCTCAGAAGATCACCCCTCTGTTTGCAGGGCAGGTTTTAAAAAAAAACCTAAATTTTAAAATCCAAGGGAGGTACCTGGGCCCCTCCCAGCATCCCAGGGCTGGGGACAGGGGGCTGTGTGCTGGTCCAGTCCCACCTGCTGACACCAGGGTCACGGTGACAATAGTGTCACCAAACACATTGGCACCCCGTGGCCATGTCCCTGTGTCCCTGGTTCTGGCAGCCCCTGCTCCCAACCTGCTCTCCTGCTCCCCAGGCTTCTCCTTCCCTCTCTCCTCCTTTTGTCCCAGCCTCTGTTTGCTTTTCTCACCGCCAGCCCCTCTCCCTTCTCACCCCGGCGTTTATTGGATTTCTCTCCTCTCTCTTGTTTCTCCTTCCTTCACCCCCTTTCCTGAGCAGGAAACAAAACTGGAGGGTGTTGGAGTTGGGTGGGTGAACTTTTGACCCTCCTGGGTGATGTTAGAGAGATATTTGAGACAGGGTTGCATAAATGTGCCTCTGGCCCGGGACACCTGGAGCCCCAGCATCCCCCAGGCTGTGTCATCCCATCCCATCCCATCCCATCCCAGCTGGGGGAAGGATCAGATCCCTGTCTGAGGGCCAGAAATGGGATAGCAAGGAGTTTGTTGGTCTCAAAGGCAACCCTGGACCCAAAGCTGAAGACAGGCTGATAGGTTTTGGCATTTTTGGTTGGTGTGCTCCCCCATTCTCCTGGCTTTCCCACATCTCCTGGTGTCACAGCCAGCTGGTCATGTTCCCTAAATCTTCTTTTCTTTTAAAAAAATAAATTAAAAATACCCCAAACCAAACACTTCCCCCTCTGCCTGAGGTTATCTGAGAAGAAAGTGTCAAAACTACCCTGGTTCTTCTGGGCCACCCTGCTTTTATTCTGCACAGCGAGTGAGGGGACAGGTTTGTAATGGACAAGTTGGGCTGTGGTGGGGTTTGCAGCAGTGCCAGGGGGCTCTGGGATCGTTCCCTGGATAATGGCCCTCTCGGGATGTAAAGAGCCTTGGAAATGGGTTCCCTGGGAGCCTCCAGAGTGTCCCCAAAACCCCAGCCCGCAGCTCAGAGCAGAGCTCTGCTGGTTGGGGTGAGGTTGGGTTTTGATGGAAAAGTTGATTTTCTTGTTGTTTGGGGCCAGGGGAAGCTGTCTGAGTGTGGTTCCCCAGCACTTTGGGGGGGCAGAGGCAGCAGTGGGTGTTTCCCCAGCAGGCTGGGGCAGAGCTGGCCCCGTGGCCTCAGTTCCCAACCTCTCCCAGCCCACAGGAAAAGAAAAGGGTGGAAGCAATTTTTATTCTGCAGGTACAGCAAATCCAGCCCCGGAATGAAGGTGCTGGTGGGGTGGGAGGTGTGGGGGAAAGGGTGGTGGTTGGTGCTGAGCTGGCTCTCCGTGTGCCCTGGCTTCCTGGGATCCCATTCCTGGAGAAAAGCAAACCCTTCCCAGGGGGGTTTCTCCCGGGCAGTTAAACCCAGAGGGCTGCCCCCCGTTCCCAAACACACCTTTATTTGTTTTTTCCAGGCACGTCAGGGTATCTCAGCCATATGTCGGGTGCTTCCCCACCATCCTGCCCCTTCCCCGTCCCAGCCGTGCGGTGACAACCCCACAGCGGGAGGCCAGGAGGCAGGGGCTGGGATGCCATCCATTCAGCAGCCCCTGCTCCTCCTGACACCCTCTGTCTCCCCAGCCACTTCATAAAGGACTTTTCTGTCTGTCGGCAGCAACCAGGGAGCAGGAATGCTGCTGGGACACCATGGTTTATGTCATCTCCAGCCCGCCGAGGGGCTGGGGAGCAGCTGACCCCGGGCGTGTTTATTGTAGGAGGGGAAATGAGCAATAAATAAAAGCAAGTGGGCAGAAGAAAACTGGGGACCCTCTGGGACTCTTGTGTCTCTAGGGTCAGAATCAAAAGAAGGCTTGATTTGCTCCTGTAATTTAAGCCAAGCCCCGGGCTCTTTTATCAGAGCAAGGACAAGGACATGCTAATCTGAGTGCCCATAATTTAAGGGAGATATAGTGTACTTACACCCGGAGCTGAGCTGGTCCTGGGGGACCCCAGCTGCCTGCTGCAGCCCAGCCCTGCTCTCACAAAGCAGCCAAATTCACAGCTCTGAGGCTGTTTGGTGCCTGGGATGGGGGTGAGGGCAGGGGTTTTGGGGGATTGGTCCTTGGGGTGCTGGTGCCCACGTCACATCCCTGGGGAAATGCCCCTCTGGGGATGGAGACCCCCAGGTCCTGCTCCTGGGGCTGCCAGGCCTGGGGTTTGGCTTCTATCAGGGGGTGTTGTTTTTTTTTAAGCTCCCTTTCAAAACTGCCCCTTGTTCCTGAGATACTTTCCCCTTCGCTTGGGATTGTTCTTTCCATGGGAAAAAATAATGATAATAAAACAAAGATAAAAAGAAAATAATATATAAAAAAACAAAACAAAACAAAAAAACCAACCCTAAAGCTGTTGTGGCTTTCAATAATCTGGGATGGCAGAGCAAGCCAATAAATTCTCTGCTTGAAAGATGAAAGACTGCAGTTAGAAAACCCCCCAGCAAACCCCTGAACAAAGCCTCTGGGTGCTGTCCCACAGGTGTCTGCAGGGCTAACCAAACACCCCAGGAGCAGACAGCCTGACAAAGCCTCCTCTCCCCTGCCAAAGCTCCCTCTCAATGACCCAAAGCAGTTCAAAATTTTTTTTTTTTTTTGGTCTCTGTGCTGCTTTTCTCTATCCTTGCTCTGTAAGTGGGGAGGGGGTGCCAGCCTGGGACCCCCCCTGTATCCCCTGGGAAAAGCCCTTCCTGGTGATGCTCCAAGGCAGGGGGTGGTGGGAGCAGGAGAGGGGGATGTAAAATAAAACGTCAGAGGGGGTGATAAGGGAGGAAATTAATAAAGCCCAGCAGACATTAAGGGTAAACATAATTGTAATGTCAACAGAATGGCTTTAAATATTGGCTTTTATGTGACAGCTGCTCTCTGAGCACCTGCTTTGGGCTCTGGGTCACTCCAGGCACTTCCCAGCAGTGGCCTTTGTCGCGTGGCACGGGCACAAGAATCGAAATATCCTTTGGAATTTTCTATTGTCCCCATGGTTTTCCTTCCTGTCTCCTTGCTCTGGAGGGGTTTCTGACCCTGCTTGCTCCAGTGCCAGGCTCCAGGGTCGTGTCACTCTGCTCTCCCCTGTACAAAAGTGAGCTCACCCCACCCTACAACCCTCTTTTTCTGTTCCAGCCTCAGAACTCAGGGGAGAAGTAAAAAGTTACACCTGCTCAGGCATTTTTAATTTTGTATTTTTTTTAATTATGTCCTTTTTAAAGGTCGTTCCATCAGGGGGAGTGAGTTCTGTGGAGTCCTTGCTGAGCTCTGGCTGATGGCAGGGAAGTTTCCCGAGCAAATTGAGGAAGGGGAGGGTGGGTGCCAGGCAGAAAACTCCTCCTGTACCCCTGCCTGGGTTTTGGGTTTGTTTTTTTTTTTTCCCTCAGTGATTCAAAGTTTTGCCTCCTGCTGGGGCTGTGAGTGCTCATTTTGCAGGAGCCTGGCGGGGCTGAGGGTTGGGATGGTGCCAGGGTTGGGGCTGGGGTATCCCCCCCACCAGAGGGGTGTCGGGGGTCAGGATAAACTTTTACCTTAAAAGAGCTGCAGGGAGGGGTAAGAGGTTTGTATTTGCTTTAAGATTAGTGGAGAATTGGCCAGAACAGGAGGTTTTGTGTTGACTAGGAAAACAAGGATGGCCCTGGCCCAGGCTGAACCTGCTGGGGGGATGAGCCCCATGCTGGCAGTGCATGGGCAGGGTCCCTGCCTGCACCTGGGGTGGCAAGGGCTACCCAGGGGTGGCCAGCACAAGCCCAAAGCGATGCTGGGGGGGGCAGCAGGGCCAGGGGACCCCCTCAGCTCCTGTCTGGATGTTTTCAGTAGGTGCAGAAGGTACAAACCCGGGAGGGAAGGAGCACTGGGGTAGCCTGGCTGAGGCTCCTGATAGAAAATTCAAACAATATTAGGCTCAAAAAGTCAACATTAGACACACTTCTACTAAGGACCTACAAACAAACAGAGTTCCTCTGTACACACATTAACAAACACAGCCGGGATGATGATGGCTGCTGTCACCTTTTCACTGCCTCCCTCTTCTGCCCAGGCTCTGGGGTGGGGATCATCGAGCCAGGGAATTGTTTGGGTTGGGGAAGACCTTTAAGATCATCCAGGGCTGGGGCCCTTCCCTGCTTGCCCAGCAGCTTTTGGCCTTGCTGCCAGCCCAGTGCTCTGCTGTAAGGACCAGGGGCATGGGCAGAGCTTTCCCCAGCCCCTGGGCACAGAGGGGCTGGGTGGGCTGCAGGTTGTCCCCAGAAATGGTCATGGGGACACGGGACCTACAGAAGCCACGGTGGCTACCAGCAGGTACCAGATGTCTCGGGCACAGTTTGAGGTCTGATTTTTCCATGGCTTGGCTGTCATCCATTTCTAACAGCTGGAGGGAGATCAAACTTCTCCTTCCTGGTGACAAAACTCTCATCTCAGATCATCCTCAGCCATAAGGAGTTGGAGGTGTTCAGGCTGGAGAAGAGAAGGGAGCAATGGGGAGACCTTAGAGCACCTTCCAGTGCCTGAAGGGGCTCCAGGAAAGCTGGGGAGGGACTTGGGAAAAGGGCCTGGAGGGATGGGATGAGGGAAAATGATTTTAAGCTGGAAAAGGGGAGATTTAGATGAGATTTTAGGAAGAAACTTCATTGTGAGGGTGCTGAGCCCCTGTGCCAGGTTTCCCAGAGAAGCTGTGGCTGCCCCATCCCTGGCAGTGTCTCAGCCCAGGTTGGATGGGGCTGGGAGCACCCTGGGCTGTGGGAGGGGTCCCTGCCCATGCAGGGGGATGCAGCTCAGTGACCTTATAAGACGCCTTCCAACCCAAAGCAGTCTGGGGTGTTAAGATCTCCCCCCCAGCCCCTCTGCTTACAGAGTGTGGTGGGAGCTGAGCTCCCCTGGAAACCCATCCCTGGATCTTGAGGGCAATAATGGGCCCTGTGTCTTGGGAAGAGGCAAAGGGAGCCCTGGGGTTCTGCTGCCTCTTTTTCCATCCTGTGGAGCAGGGAAGGGAAGGGAAGGGAAGGGAAGGGAAGGGAAGGGAAGGGAAGGGAAGGGAAGGGAAGGGAAGGGAAGGGAAGGGAAGGGAAGGGAAGGGAAGGGAAGGGAAGGGAAGGGAAGGGAAGGGAAGGGAAGGGAAGGGAAGGGAAGGGAAGGGAAGGGAAGGGAAGGGAAGGGGAAGCCTCCCTCCTGCAGAGCATCCTGATTGTCATTGCCCCCGTGCCCGTGGGTCGATACCCCCAGCAGGCAGAGCCCGGGCAGCCGCTGCCTCCCCACCCTCTCCCTGCTCTTCCCTGGGATCAAGGTATTAAGGTTTAGGTTATTTGTATTGATTTTATGTGCTGCCATGCTGTGTCAGTCACGCTCATATTTGTGGATCACAAATTCCTCCTTTAAATGTCACAGCCATCTCATCTCCTGCTGCCATCAATACTTCCAGCTGGGGTGGGGGATCTGGGGGGGTTGTTTGTTAACCCCCAGCACCGGCTCCTCCCGCACCCACCCACCCACCACTCTTCTCCTCCCAGGCCCCTTTCTGTTAGGAAAAAAAGATAAAAATGGGAAAAGCAGAGTTCTATGATTCTCTGAGTCACTTCCCCAGCAAGGGAAATGCCCTCTGGGGAGAGTTTCTCTTTGCTGCTGCTGCTGCTGTCCAGCTCTGGACAGGTTTTTTTTGGGCCCTCTAGTGGCTAATGCCATTTTTGGGAGGAATTTTTGGCATTTCCCTGGCGCTGAGGTGGTGGTGGTGGTGATGGCTTTCTCCTGGAGAAGCTGTGTGGCTGCATTTGGGGATGGGGATGGGCAGAAGGAGAGCAGCTGAGATGGCTTCATCAGGACCCCCCCTGGCAGAGCAGGAATGGGTCTGGCACAGCAACCCCCCCAGCCAAAGGCACCTCTGGCCTCTCTGCTACACCCCTGGGAAGCCCCATGGATAATGTCCAAAGCTGGAGGGATGCTGCCTGTATTTATTCCTCCTGTTTTCTTTGCCATCCCTCCACAAACAGGAAATCAAACCATCAAACATGTGGGTTGTTTTTTTTTTTTTTCCCCCCCATTCCTCCACAAGAGCTTACTTAAGCTTTTATTGTATTTGGCCCTGGGACGTTTGGTAAACTTACTGATGATATCAGGGAATGATTTTACAAACAGTAAAAGTTACACTATTGACACCTCCAAATTCGGGAGTATTTACACTGCGTTAGGTGCAGACTCGCTCAGCGAGATTAACAAACATTACTGGGGAGGCTATAGCCAAATCCACCCTGGTTGTTTATAAAACCTTTACAACTCATCAGCTTCCACTAACACACTGGCACTGTTCAATTACCATCACTTTTAGAGAGCCTTAGCAAAACACCCAGTGCCCATGTAAATAGACAAATCTGAAAACTAGCCGCTCTGTTGGCTTACATACTGTAGGTAATGTTTTCTTTTGCTCAAATTTGTTCTAGAAACTAATCACGCTCTGATAAAGCCATCTGCAAATATGAGAAAGATTGACATCCACATGTCAAAGTTTACACAGCCTGACCAAGTGTACATATAGTGCAGTCAGTGCCTCGGGGCCCTGCAGGCAGGGATGCTGCTCCGGGGACCCGGGCCTGGGCACCACAGCCCTGAGCATGGGACCTTCCCAGGGAGAGGGGTTACAAAATGAAGATTTCGATGCAAACAGCAGGTTTGGGCTAAGCCTGGTTGGGGTGGATGCTCTGCTGCATCCCTGCCTCCTCCAGGTGTGGGGGACCTGTCCCTAGGATGCTCCCACAGCGGGATGCTGCAGCAGCAGGCTGAACTTCCATGTTCCAGTTGTGCAGCATCAGCACTGGTGTCTTCCTGGTGAGGGGGGAAGGTCTAAAACTGAATTATTCAGATGCAAACAGCAGATTTGGGATAAGCCTGGTTGGGGTGGATGCTCTGCTGCATCCCAGTTCCCCTGGGGTACTGGGGATCCAGATCCAGGAGGCTCCAGCATCTGCCTGAACTTATCTTTGTGTCCCAGGTCTGCAGCTTGAAATGCAGCTTCCTCCTGGGGAGGAGGGTTAAAACCAAAATATCCCAATGCAAACATCAGATTCTGGCCAACCCTGGCTGGGCTGGAGATGCTCTGCTGCACCCCAGCTCCTCTGAGGGGTCAGGGACCTGGCACTGGGCTCCAGCACCCACCTGAACTCATCTTCCACACCCCACTTAGAGCAACTTCCCCATCTCCCTGTTCTCCAGCAGGCAAACAAAGATTTTATTTTTATTATTTTTATTTTTTTCTGCCAAGCTTTGCTGGGGGTGGAGCTGGCCCATCAGCAGGGAATGTGCTGGTGGGGCTGGGAGCACCCCTGCAGCTGCTGGGCAATGCTGGCTGCACAGCAACAGCCACCACAAAGCAAAAAAAACCCAACCCAAAACCCCAACAAAACACATTAAAAAAACCCCAACCACATTGGAAAAAAAGCTTAGCACAAGGGTTTGACACAAGACTTGTTATCCCCATTGAGGAGCAGTCGCTCGACTTGGGCCAAAGTGCAGATTTCCTCTTGGCTTTGGGTGCCCAAACAAGGCTTTTGTTGACTCCCAAACAAGGCCAGAGCTGGAGATTTGGAGCAGACCCCAGTGCCTGGCACCCGGGCCCTGAAAACCCAAATACAGGAGGAGAAAATAAATCACTAATGTTTCTCTTAGCCTTATTGCTAAAGAAAGGATTTAATGAACTTCCACTTCTTCCTTTTAATCAAATAAAATACCCTGCCCACTCATGGCCCAGCCTGGACATTTGCCTTGCCAGCATGGGGAGGGAGCCAGCTTGGAGCAGGGGAAGCCCCAGGACTTGTTAGCACTCATCTTCCTGCTGCTGTTGCTGCTGCTTTTATTATTATTATTATTATTATTATTATTATTATTATTATTATTATTATTATCTTATTATGGATGGAGAAACAAGGATTTTTGGAGCTGAGGGAAAGCTGCCCTGCAGTACAGTGATGGGCTCCTCTCCTGAGCTCTCCCAGACACCTTTATGAGGGTTCCTAAGGACAAAGAGGCCACAGGTACCAACACACCCCGAGTCTGAGCTGGATGGTTGGAGTCCTGGCTGCACCTGCTGTGCCAAGCAGTGGTCATGGCTGTGGTTGGCTTGTCCAGATGTCTTGGCTTTGGGTTTGTCAGCTGTTTGCTCAGCATTTTGGGCAGAGAGATTGGATGGGTAGATGGTATGGTGATGGATGGATGGATGGATAGATGGATGGATGGATGGATGGATGATGGGTGGATGGATGGATGGATGGATGATGGGTGGATAGATGGATGGATGGATGGATGGATGATGGGTATATGGATGGATGGATAGATGGGTGGATGGATGGATGGATGGATGATGGGTAGATAGATGGATGATGGATGGATAGATGGATGGATGGATGGATGGATGATGGATAGATGGATGGGTGGATGGATAGATGGATGGATGGATGGATGATGGATAGATGGATGGGTGGATGGATAGATGGATGGATGGACAGTTACCTGGACAGACAGGTGGATATTAAACCCAAACTCATACCTCTTCCCTCTTCCCCTGGTCCCACAGCTGAACCAGGGCTGGTCCTGCTGGACCATTCTCCCCAGTTCCCTTGGGAAGGGGCAGTGGTGCCACCCCACCTCTCCTCACCCCCTGGAAAGCCAGGAGATCAGCCCAGGCCCCGTTAGGCTCCCGAGGGGACCATCCAGCCCCCGGGAGCACTTTTAAGGCGACAACTGCAAGAAACGGCCAAGTCCAGGCCGGGCTTTGGAGGGGTGGGAGGTGCAGGTGGGGCCGTGCTGGCTTTAGGTGGGTTTTGGGGAGGGGGGGTTTGGGCAGCATCCATCGCTGTCTGAGGCTGCTGGAGCGGGGGGAGCGCAGCGAAGCCGCGATTCAATTGGGGATAGCCGGGGGGGGGAGGTCATTATTAGTCATTATTAGTCATTATTAGTCATTATTATTCATACATCGCTGATTGTGCCCAAAGCAAACACCTCGGGATGGGGGCTCTGCCCCTCGGCCTGCCCTGAGCAGGACACAAAGGCAAAGGCGATGGGGATCCCCCGGGGGGGGACGTGGTTTGCAAACTTGGGATGGCGCTGGGTTTGCACCCTCCTGGAGGAGGAGAGGGTAGGGATGTGCATCCCGCGATGTTTTCACCCCAGGCGATTCCCTGTTGGCTTCTTTCAGCGCTGATAATTATTTTTTTTTTAACTTTTTTTTTTTTTTTTTTTTTTTTTTTTTTTTAAAGAAAAAAAGAAGGAAAGAAACCCGCTAATTTTAGGCAGCTTAAACTATGCAAACAGAGAGCCTGTCAGGGCGGCAATAACGATGGGCAGCTTCAGCAATTAGCAGCAACCAGCACAGCGATGTCATTTGCATGCTGACAAACATCCCCCCCCCGCAGCCCTGATGGCCTGTGAAGCCATCTGCTGATGGGTGGGAGCAGGGGACAGGCACCGGGACCACCTCCTGTCCCCACCATCTCCCCTGCAACAGACACGAGGAAGGAGCTGCTGACAAGGTCGTTAATTGCTTTACACCTTCCCGTCTGTCCCCCCCTCTCCGGTTATCACCTCCCCTCATGGTGCAAATGAGAGCCCGGGGCTGATTTCCTTGCCTGGGATTTAATAAGGGGACGCAGAGAGGTGGGGAAGGGGCTGAGCAGCCCCCAGCTCTGCAAGAGCTGTTCCCATCCCCTTTGGCAGGGATGCTGCAGAGCAGAACACAGGAACTGCCTGGAGTGCTGATGGGCAGCTGGGGAATAATCAGTGGGGTTTGGGAAGGTCCTGTGCTAAAGTGCAGCTGGAGGTGCAGGTTGGTGCCCTGGTCCCTGCCCAGTCTCAAGTGTACAAGAAAGTGCTTAAAGGTTTGAGGGTCCTTGGAGTGCACCCAGGCTGCAGTGAGCAGAATGGCAATAAATGCATCCACAATTAATGTAAACATCACCCAGGCAGCTCCTTGGAGACTTATAGAGATATTGGAAAACCTGTTTTCAAACATTCCAGCTTTGCTTGAAGGAAAGGCCTGACCAGACATTTCCAGCACTGAATTTGAGTCTTTTTTTTTTTTTTTTTTTTTGGTCAAGGGGGTTTGAAAACCAGCTGCCATTTCTTCTGTCCTTCAAAAAAACTGAAAATACATTCCATGATCATAGAGAAAACCTCTCTTCTCCCTGGCAGCAGCTCCTGGCTCCTCCTGTGATGGGGATGTTGTCCCTGGGGATGCTTCTCCCCAGCAAACCCCTCCTTCAGCCACTTCATCTGTTTGCACAGAACTTGGAGGAGTGGGATCTGGGGGAGATCCCTGCTGCCTCTGGCCTGTTTGCTCCTTTTCCTTGGGGAAAGGGGCTGGGCACGATAAAAAATGTGCTTTTCTCCTAACTCCTGCCCCCAGGGGCTTGATGAAATCCAGGAGGGATGGAGGGAGAATGCTTGGGGCAGGGTGAGGATGAGTTTCCTATGCCCAGGGAGGCTGAGAGGAGAAGCTGTGGTGGGTGGTGGTGGTGAGGACCTTCCAGGCTCTCAGCAGAGCCAAGAGGACATGTGGTGTAGAGCAGATTCCCCCAGAGAAAAATCATAGAATGCTTTGGGTGGGAAGGGACCTCTCCAGGTCCCCCAGCCCAGCCCCTGCAGTATCAGGGACCCCCTCATTAGATCAGGGTGCTCAGAGCATCCTCAAGCCTCACCCTGAACATCCCCAGGGATGAGACCTCAGCCACCTCCTGGGCACCCTGTGCCATGGTTCCACTGCCCTCATGGGAAAGAACTTCTTCCTAACATCCAACCTAAATCTCCTTTTCTCTAATTTAAACCCATTTCCCCCCATCCCATCACTCCAGCCCTTGCACACAGCCCCTCTCCATCCTTCCTGCAGCCCCTCAGACCCTGGCAGGTCCCTGTTGGGTCTCCCCAGTGCCTTCTCCAGGCTGAGGAACCCAAACAACCACCTGATACTGCAACAAATTCTAATTTGTGTGTGTGTGTTGGTTTTTTTTTTCTCTTTGGTCTTGTTTCTCTTTCAAAAAGAGGCCACCTTCACCACCTCATTGATATTCTCCCCTTGCCCTGCTCCTCTTCCAAAGGACCAACCCAAACGTAGGGAGGGAGCAGCCGCACAGCTCCCCAGCTGCCAGATGCAAGGCTTGGTGTCAGTCAGGGGGTTGTTTTGCATAGCAGGACTGTTCTGGCCCCCTTGACAGCTTGATTTAGGGCCGCCCTTGCTCCTCGTGTTGACATGACAACTGTGGGATCTGTCGTAAATATCCCAGGAGTGGCAGGGGGATTGTGGGGCTGGATTGTCCGGGTGGCATTGTGTGGCATGTGGCTCAGCCTTGCCCGCCAGCCCAGCAGGGGCTGCTCTGGTTTTGTTTGGAAAAAGAAAGAAAGGAGGGAAGGAAAAAAAAAATCTCTCTTTTTTCTTTTTTTTTTTTAAACTTTATTTTCAGTTGATTTACTAACTCCATCCTGACATCACTCTCTGCCATCAAGGACCCCGCCGGCTGAAAGCCATCAGTCAGTCAATCACCCAGGGGTTGTCTCCAAGCCTCAGAGATGCCTCTTCCTCCTCCCCAAGGCTGAGCTGCCCCAGGAGGGAAGCCAAGGCTCTCCAGGACCTGGGGTGGAGGACAGGCTTTTAAATCTGGGCAGGCAGGATGCTGAGATGGAGCCTGCTCAGGGCCAAGTCCTTCCCTAAAGCCCATCAGAACCAGGGCAGGGTCTTGCCAAGCCCCATAAAGGCTTCTGCTGGTTAGAGGAGCCAGGTTTGGGGTGTGCTGGATCTCCTGCTATCCCCAGCAATCCTGGGTTTGTGTTACTGGGCTGCTGCTGGTCCCCGTGCCCATGGAGCTTTGGTGGAGCTTTGGTTCTCCCCATGGCCCCGAGATGAAGGCAAAGAGGCCCCAGAGCCCTGGGTGCTTGGAGCTTCTCTGCCCAGTTACACAGCACCTGAGGAGCTTGCCAGGACCTGGGGAAAGAGGCTGTAAGGAAAATTGGTACAAAATACAACTTTTCCAGAGCCCAGTCAGCACGGGACAGGAGAATCCCATCGTGTCCTGGGCTCCTGAGTCCCTTCTGGGACACCCCGGGGCAGTCCCTGCCTGCAGCAAGAACCCAGACACCACTCCCAGGCTCTGGGGGAAGGGGTTTAAAGCCCTTTTCCCCAGGCAGCACTCACAGGAGGGGACATTTGGTGGTGGTTTTCTGTTGGGTTTGGAGTTTACCAGGCAGCACCCGGGCACCCAGTGAGTTTCACATTGAAATGAGATGTTCCTGAAACAAAGGCAAAGTTTCCTCTCCTCAGCCCCATTCTTTCCTGCTATTCTGGGCAGTAAGACAAATGATGGAGAGAAAAGCTCCTGCCCACTTGTTGGGTTTTTTTTTTTCCTTTCCTTTTTTTTTTTTTTCTCCCCCCTTTGTAATTTTGAAAAAAAAGAAAGACTAACTTGAAAGGAAGATGAGCCAGAGCAGCAAGGGAACAAAACCCACCAGCAGCTCCATCGCTGGGATTTTGAAGCCTTGAAAGGCACCAGGGTTACGAGGGAACAATCTCTGTCAGTTCCAAAGTCCCCCTGAGCTCCAGGAGCTGCCGAAAGGAAAAGAGGGGAAGGGAGGGGGGGAGGTATGGGGTGTGGAAATCATGGCAATTCCTAAATGAGAAGCAGTGAATGCAGAAAACCTGTTGGACTTGATGATCCCCAAGGTCTCTTCCAACTCAAGCGATTCAGACTCCAAGTCCAGAATGGTTTTTGGGACAATCTGTGCAGAGGAAGGTGTGTGCTGGGCAGCTGCTCCCTGGGGATGAGCCCACGCTGGACTCCACATCCCCCAACCCCCCCAGCCCTGTTATTCCTGGTCTTGATCTGGGAAGGGGGCTGGGAGCTGAGTTCACCTTCACCCAGGCTGGGATGGGAGATGGACATGGCTTGACCTGCAGCTTTCCCAGGACTCCCAGAGGGAGGTGTCCCTGCCATGGTTTGGACCGAGGAGACCTTTAAGGTCCCTTCTCACCCAGCCCATCCCATGTTTCTGTGATTTTGTTCCCACCCCTGTCTCCCCTCTCAATAGTCTCAGTGATCTGGAAGGCATCAAAGCATCCAGGTACCCCAAATCCCCCCAGAGCATCTCCCTTCCCTGCAGCACGGGGGTCAGGACCATCACACCCCAAATCCAGCAGCACCAGCCTGGCACAGAGGCTCCAGGGCCAGCAGAGGGTGAGCACACCAAGGAGCCCTTCCCAAAACTTCTCAGGACCTCAGCAGGGACCCCTGGAGCCAGCAGGGTTTGTTTGCCCAGGTGGATTGGGTTTGTTCCACTCCTCCTCACCCCCAGTCCCAGCTGGAGGTGTTTCTGCAAACCAGGAATGGGGAGGGAAGAGAAGGTGGTGCCACCCCCAGGCACAGCATCACCTGGGCATCGGGCTGGGTGGTGCAGCCATGGAAGGGAAGAGACCTCAGGAAGGACCTTTAGGAGTGGGCAAGGTGGTCACCTGCCCCCCCACCTGGGATGGAGGCATCTTCTGCAAGAAGAAATCATCCAGGTA